>NC_142811.1:3373197-3404964 GCF_049724085.1 Artemia sp. Qi Xiang Cuo
ATGCTAATTGATTTCGGTTGGTAATTTTAGATTTTCATTTATCTGGAACTTGTATATAATGTTATTGTTTTGGTGCATATTTAGCTCCAAACAACAGACGGTGGTTTTTGTTTGTTTGGTTCACTACTGGTATGAGTTACTTTCTGCTTTACTTATGGTTTTACATCGTAAAATGTTTGATTGTGCAATGATAAAGCCAAAAACATTGCAAAACTTTTTTTGGCTATTAAAAGTGTCTTTTATTTTCATTTAATCATTGTCCTGCGATTTCTTAAGTATATTTTCCATCATTTTTTTTTAGAACTTGAAGATCCTCTACCAATTGATCACAAAAGTCTGTTTGGATGTACTAATCATATTCTATTTCCTATTGAGGGTAGTAATCTTGTGAATTTGTTTCAAGACGTATCTGCCAAGCTCGAACCCAATTGCAACCCTCTGAAACTAGAGCCAAATGTTAACGTGGACTGTGGTATGCTTTCCGATATGTTTTCTTATGTTTGGAAGCTTAAATAGAATATTAAATTTTGATTTGCCTTGGAAAATGCAGTAGAAACTCAAATGGATTTTAGAGGATGGTCATGAAGTTAATTGTTTTTAAAATCGTGTCTAGTGGTCCTATTTTCGGAATATTTTTATTTACTAAGGGTCTTTGGAGTTAGGAATTGTTTTAAATAATAATGTGCTTTCAAAAGTTTATAATTGAAAAAAAAATTAAAATAATTAAATTTTTGGTCTTGTTAAAATAATTTTTTATAATTATAAGAATATGCTATACAATATATTATTTTTGGAAAACAGATTAAAATGTAAAAAGGATGCCAACAATAATAGTGATTTGGGTGTTTTAACTCTGTGTTTTTTTGTGGTTTTATTAACGACATTTAAGATACACATAATATTAACATCAAACTTGCATCAAAGAATCAGAAAGTGATTTGTTGTATTTATGGAATTCTTAAAATATCAGGAGAGAACTTAAATATCCTAAAGAAAATTAAAGACAAAGTTATAAAGCTCTCAAGAAATTTTCAAAAGTAATCATTTTGATACTTTTAATATCCAATTTAGATCCTTTATGTAACACAAGCAGGGTTATTTGTCTCCAAAGCAATAGTAAACACAAAGAAAACAACAATTTTTCTTGTTGATGAAGGTGAGGGGCTGCAAGTTTCCAGTACAGGGTTTTCAGTGATGTTAATTGTTCAACTTCTATTACGGTCTTATTTCGCGTTATTTGCAGCCTCTTCATTGAAACTTAATAATATATTTAAAAAATAAAAAATCACTACAGTGCTAAATTTGACAAGATGTTTCAAAATATAACCCAAAAATTATAACTAGGATGGAGCTGAAGGATCGAGCTATGGTAAAAAAAAAATCATAACAGATATGTGTAGCAAACTATGTCTTTGAACCAGCTAAAATCGTATTTGACATAATTTGATCAGTTTAAATTGAATTTTTTCTTTCTTTTTTTGTATAGCTGGTGCAATACCAACATAATTTAATTATTGAAATCTTATCCATCTGGACTTCTAGACCTTCGTTATTCGTCGGGATTGTATTTTGCAGCTTCTTTTGAGATAGATGGTCCTAGTTTCTATAAAATACTAAATAGGAAGCTATTCTTTGGCTTATGTAGTTCTGAGCGGTTTTTTGGCTGTTAATTGAGCCAATTGCTACTTCATCATTCACAATGCGTCGATTGAAACAGGTTAAAGGTACCGTATCTTCAAAGAATTTTTAGGCTGGGCCATGTGTTCCCATGATTAGTTTTTACTGTCGATTGCATTAACACACATACGTTAACATTAAGTGAAGCTGCAATTATTCATTAAGTTTCAATGGTGAGAAAAAAAAATCGCATTATGAATTAGCTAAGATAGGAAGTAGAGAATAATTCTTCCTTTATATTACAAAGTGCCTTAGGAAGTTGAATACATTGAAGTTGCATAATTATTAGAGTTGCAAATATGAACAAAATGGCATGATCAGAAACATTCCGCTCATATATCAACATATGACAAGGTTAAGAAGCGTTTATTATGAGATAATAATATCAGACCTTTTGCAGTTGAAAGAAATCATTTTCCGGTTCACTATACCGCTAAAACTTTCAAGAGGCTGTCTTTGATAAGTTATCTTCAGTTTAAAGCAATGATTTTTCAGGTCAATTTTACTAATGAAATTTTAAGTTTCCTATTTTGTGTTACCGTAATTGTTTCGTTGCATAACATAGTCATTATGCAGAAATTAATTAATTGATTAATCCTCAGTACGCCATAAAAATGACCTAGCCAAAAATAGCGTGTCGTTATTTTATGTTTTTTGTATTATATCCAATAAAAAATATTATCTTTTATATTGCACACTTAAATATGTTCTTTCATAGTACCTACTTATTTGTCAGGAGCACTATGTTATTTTGATGTTTCTCTTCTGTGTAATAGGCTTTTCCTTCTTTCTATGGAGCATTCCTAAAAGTTTTTCATAATTCATAGTTAGCGTTAAGCGTGGAGTGAATAACATAAGGAATGTTAAAAAATGGCCCTTATTTATTTTGCCATGGATTTGGCAAAAATAGTTCATATTGGTTGGTTTGTATTATTGGTTATTGGCAAAATACATTGATCTTTGGCTATAAGGGTAGCCGAGAGTCCATTACTTTTTTGATTTGTTTTAATGGGAATTCCTTTTTTTGTTTGTTCTGTTTTGTCTATATCTTGGTTTTTATTTTATCATCATTGACACAAGGAAATGATAAATATGTGATCTGAGGGCTAATTAAGTTTGAGCTTTTTGTTATTAATTGGGTTTGACATTCGGTTTTTCATTGCGACTAGACCGTAACCTGTCTTGATAGTGTTGGCTCCCACATTTTGTAAACATTATTCTTTTCTGTAGATTATGTCGGTACAGAAAAGAATCATGAGCCATTTTTTTGTTAGATAAATATTTCTTTTTAAGTATTTCCTATTAATGCTTCATATGTGTCAGGGATTTCTTGTTGTTGCAATTCCTGTCTGAAAATGTCAACAGGGCCCACAGGGCCCAATTTTATCATTGTATATAGATGAGGTTAATTTTCATAATAAAGTCTTAAATTTACCACATTCCTCCAACTTTTTTGCATTATCTAATATATATTTGTTTCTTTCTTGATCATTCTACTTATATTATACTTCTGGTTCAATGTTTAAAAATGAATTGATTTTCTTAATTTTCATATTGAAGTTAGATATTTTGAAGGGGTAATATAAATAGTAATGGTTGATCAAAGGAATAATTATTATAGTAAAAGATTCGTCTTGAATTTCAGTAAAAAGTACTCGTGGCGAAGAAATAATACTTAGGTGAGATTTCCAGCTCAATTGGTATATTTAGTGTAAAAGCGAAAGGAGTGTATGTGTCATGTAAGATTGCATTTAATTTTGCTGGGTTAACTAGGTCATAAGATAGTTTGTCTCTTGTTATGCAAACTAAATTTTGACTACGTTTATTGCCAGGTTCAGTAGAGACATTGTTACAATGTTGACAGACACCATTGTTATTGACGGTTCACATATGGAACCATCAACTGAATTTCTTAGAGAATTCATGGTATTAATATTCTTTGATTTTTTTTCTGTCTAGAAGTAGTGTCAAAGTGAGACATTTTGAACATGAATTATGAAGAGTGTTGGCTGATCAAAAGAATAATCATTAGGCTACAGGAAAGAATTCCTCATGAATTTTTGTAACAATGAAATGAAGTAACAATACATAGATGAAGTTCCTGGTTCAATTGGTATAATTAGTCTAAAATTGAAGTGATTTTTTATGTCATGTAAGATTGTATTTAAACTTGACGGATCAGCTAGGTCATAAGATAGTTTGTCTCCTTTTAAGGCAAATGATGTAAACCTAAGTTTGTTTATGTTTGTTAGTTTCCTGAGAGGTTGAGCATTTCAAACAGGATCGTACACCTCTGGCATAGGGTTTTCACCCAGGTAGTTATTAACGGGATACTCGTTATTCGAAATGACATATCAGTGGTACCTAAGGTAAAATAGCTGAAAACCTACGATAAACAATTTCGGCTATGGTGATTCCAATGGTGGTCTTTCCAATGTTATGCCGCTCTTCTTTAAATTTTTCTTAAATTAGTTCTAGCTATAAACTTTTGCTATTGGAATAAACTGAAATAAAAGTCGCCATTCGTGCCAATCACCATAGTCATCTGAGTACTAAGTCACCAATTAGTCGGAAATGAAATTTTTTTCTCTAAACAGTCTTTTTAAAAAATTTTTAAGTACAAATATTATTTATTCATTTTTTAATTAACAAAATTTTTATTTTTTAGATTTTTTTTTTTTTTTATTTTGAAAATTTCTTATAACATACATATTAATCAACACACGACGATAAACATGTTCTCTCTTTATTATCAATGAAACACCAAGACAATTGTTTTGATACTTCTCCTCGCAGATCTGCAGATTGCAAACCTAATTCTGGTCATCTTAAACTAGAGTCAAATAGTGGTGAGGACAAAGGTATGTTTCAAGCATCTTGAGCTTCTTGTGTATATTTGTCCAACATAATAAAGCATATCACTTCCTTTCAAATTTTAGCGGGGCGTCATAAGTATATTTTTGCTGCATCTGATCGTGGTGGTTGCATTTGTCAAATAATCATTTAGTTAACAAACTTCACGGATAGTTTTAGTTATTAGAATATTAAATTTTTTATCCCTATTAAATCCTTTTAGAAAATGACAAACATAGCTTTATTTGCAACTCTTTTCTAACTTTTTAAACTCATTACAACTTTTTTTTGTTTCAAAAATATTAGATATTCTTTTGTTTCTTGTGCAAGGATGTTACGTATGTACAAGTGTATATTTTAGAACAACTCATTTTAGGTTCTAAGTAATTTCATGCACAGCTCAAGCTCATGAATTTATATATTTATGAGTAAATAATTCTCCTATTTTTACAATAATATAGGAATGAAGAATTCATAGAATGACAAGAATAATGCACCAACCTAGCTTCTTAAAATTTTTGGCCAAGACAAGATTCCTTAACATAAAATTTTAATAATTGATTAAAATTAAAACTATTAGAGCTGAGTTTGGTACCAAATAAAAACAAGGCTATACGAATATATCACTTAAGTGATCATAATAGTATTTCACTTACCTATTTATTTTGAGCGACTTATGTCTTATTTTAGTTTTGCCTGTCATGTATTGAAGAACTCGTACTAAAATATTTTGGAAATACTTTTTGAAATATTTTGGAAATATTTGTAAAATATAAAATTAAGTTTCTTAGACTATTTGACTTGAGGGAGATTTGTCCAATATCTCTTTGCTTTTAAGATATATTTGATCGTTTAGACCACCATTGACAAACTTCTTGTGGTCAAGAAATTTGTATGCGAATACTATTAGGGTGCAAATTTTACTGAATAAAATTGTTAGATTGTTAGGAGATTAAGTTGATCAATTTAATGACAAAGTACTTTGTTTCAACCGTTTGAGAGTACTTATCGTTGGACAAATTCATGATTAACAAGCCGAAATTTTTACGCATCAGTGGCATTTCGGGAGCAGAGCGCATCACTTTATATAAAAATAGATTAAAGAAGTATTTTTGAATGAAGAATTGTAGTTTATTAGTAGATTTTTTTTATGAAGAAGGTATAGAGAAAGTATAAATATTTTTGTATTTTAATGAAGGAAGAATTGTTCAAAATTCAAAGGATTATAGCTGTTTTTTTATCAGTCGCAATGGTTTTAAGGTTTGAAAGGCTTGAAAATGTGTCTGTATGGATGACCTGTTTCATGCAGCACCTTTGGTCAAGCTAGTATATCATGTATTTAACTCATTTAAAACGGAGGATTCAAATATACATTTTGATTGAAATATTTCCACCTTGTTGATGTTAAAGTCATTCAAGATATTTAATGTACATAATCTGATGGCCTTATGTCCTTGGGGCAGTATCCTTTCTACCCTCAACTCTCCCTCTTTGCTAATTAAGTGATTACTGTAGGGATTACTGGCAAACTGGATGGCCCAGTTGGGCCAGAGAGAATGGTCGACTTTAGTTTATTCTCAAATTGTGCTATCCATCTAGATCGTGTTCCATCTGAGTAGTGTATGTGGTTGCCATTCTCGTCTTGGAGGAAGCAAGCCCTGAGGTTATTCTTTTTAACCAGTTCTCTTATTTCTTAGTTTTGTCATTTAATGAACGAATAATCTGTTGGGAGTCAAAAGATTGCAGCTTTCTTTTATCAGACGTATTGTTGTCGTATTCCATCGATGAATGATATAAGCGATGATTATTAGGATATAGTATGTAAATAAATTAGTCAGTTAGTTAATACTGAATTAATGCAGATCTTGGATATCACACTGTAGCGACAACTTTTTAGTCAAACTCATATTTATTTAAAGAAATGCTCAATATCAAGCTTTAGAATTTCAATTACATTACAAGCTTAAGATTATAAAATTAAGAATATATTTGCAAAAAAAGATTGTCCTGCTCTTTATCTAAAAAAAATTAAATAAAGGATTCGTTGAATCACAATAATAATACCTCAACTTGGCTCTTATAAATTTGTCACCAAGGCAAGATTCATTAAAACTAAATCTATTGTGACTAATTAAGGTCAAAAGCGTTAAAAGCTGAATTGAGTGTCCAATTAAAAGTAATTTATTTTGAGTGAACTTTATATCATTTTAGTTTTCTCCCTTGAAGATAACCCAAGAACCCACAATGTAAAAAAATCTTTCGAATGTGATATGTACAAGAAATGTTTTACTGCAAATTCCAGTTTAATTGTTCATCAAAGAGTTCATACTGGAGAAAAACCTTTCCAATGCGACATATGCGATAAAACATTTCGTAAAAAACTCAACACTATCTGATCATCAAAGAGCTAATACTGGAGAAAAACCTTTCAAATGTGACATGTGTGATAAAACATTCATTCACAAATCTCTCCTAGCTTATCATCAAAAAACTCACACTGGATAAAAACATTTCAAATGTTACATTTGTTTTAAAAAATTCATCAAAAAATCCAACATTTAATATCATCGAATAACTCATACTGGATAAAAACCTTTAAAATGTGACATGTGTGATAAAACTTTTGGTCGAAAATCGACCCTATCTAATCATGAAAGATGTCATACTGGAGAAAAACCTTTACATTGCGAATTATGCGATAAAACATTCGGACAAAAATCGACCCTATCTGATCATGAAAGAATTCATACGGAAGTAAAACCTTTTGAATGTGATATGTACAAGAAATGTTTTACTGCAAATTCCATTTTAATTGTTCATCAAAGAGTACATACTGGAGAAAAACCTTTCAAATGTGATATATGTGAAAAAACATTCTTCAGTACATCCAACCTTTCATCTCATCAAAGAACTCATACTGGAGAGAAACCTTTCAAATGTGACATGTGTGTTAAAACATTCAACCTTACATTCCACCTTATCATCTCATCAAAGAGCTCATACTGGAGAAAAACCTTTCAAATGTGACATGTGTGAGAAAACGTTCATTCAAAAATCCAGCGTATCTTCTCATCAAAGAACTCACACCGGAGAAAAACCTTTCAATTGTGTCGTGTGTGAGAAAACATTCCACCACAAATCTGCACTTAGCTTATCATGGAATAAGTCATACTTAATAAAAACATTAAAATTTTTAATTGTTTGTGAAAAATTTTGTTATAAACTCTACAATTTATGCTATTGTAATATTAATTACTGTATAAAAAAATTTAAATTTTTACTTGTTTTATAAAACTTTTGTAAAAAAATCGACCCTATCTAATCATGAAAGAATTCATACTGGAGTAAAACCTTTCAAATGTGACATGTGTGAGGAAACATTCCGCCAAAAATCTCAACCTAGCTTATCATCGAAGAACTCATACTGGAGAAAAACCTTTTAAATGTGCCATATGTGATAAAACATTCCGCAAAAAATCCCACGTATCTTCTCATCAAAGAACTCATATAGGAAAATAACTTTACTAATGTGATATGTACAGGAAATATTGTACTACAAATTCCAATTTACTTGATCATCAAAGAACGGATACTGGGGAGAAACATTTTCAAGTGACATGTGTAAGCAATTTTTTGCTATTTTTTTAAGTTTATATATTTATCAAAGTTCTCATGGGGTGAAAATCGTTTCAAGAGTGACATAAGTGACAAATATTTTAATTCGAGTTACAAATTTCCTCTTCAATGAAGATCTTACTAAAAAAAATAAACATTTAAGTAATATGTGTGTATAGAATGTCTCACTTTTTAATCCCAAACATGTTGCCATCAAAGAACTCTTACTGAGGGAAAGGCCTTTGTTTAACTCAATGTGTAAATGTGTTATACAATTATCCAGTGTCAAATATCTGTTGTCAAAGATGGATTATGTTTAGGCTCTTTGCAATTTCAAATTTAAGTTTTCTAATATCAAAGTTATCAAAGGCATCATGCCGGTAAAAAGATTTCCTTATCTCAGTATATGATAACCATTTTTTAAACTTTAGCAAATTCTAAGCACGTTTTTTTAATGCTTATATGAATATAAACAGTATGATGTTACGAATTTGAGTAAGGTTATGAAATTAATTATCTTGCAAATAGGGTTTAGCCATAATATGGAAATATTTAGCAATATTGCACATTAGCAATATGAAATATTGCACAAGAAATTGCATCTTTAAAATTTCTTTTTCTTAATAATCTCACAATTTAATACTTGGCTCGTGGAGTTTACTTTGATGGAAGGCCTAAGACTGCACGAAGTCCTTAAACTATTTTCTTGAAGCTATCTTCTTTCTTAATTTTTCTGTTTAACTTTTACTTTTGGGCATGTGTTGTTATTCTTTAAACTCTTGTTGCGATTACTCACTTTTGAAAAACTCATTTTATCTATTTTCAATGTTGCTTTTCTATTTTGTTTCTTTGCCTGCATGCTTTTTATTGTTAAATTGACTATCAGCATAAATTTCTATAATTCTCATTTACTATTTCTTTATACAAAATAAAGAAATAAAACATTTTTACTAACGTAAGTGAATTCACTGAGAACATTTAGTGATGTTTTTTAACTGATCGTCTGAAACATATTTATATTTGGTACGCAAGTTAGCAGTTTTGGCTCTGTAATTTGAACCCTGGTGCCCACTACACGAATCCTTTTAGGAAAGGCTGTCATACTTTAAAGTCGAATTCCACATATTCAGCCACAAAAGTTTTGTGTTAACCCTTGCAGAAATGGAATTTATATATTCCTACAATATATCCGTAAGCTGTGTTGGAACTTAAGTTCTATTTATAACGCAGAGTTTTATTTCATACATATACCCTATATGAAATTCTTCATGATAAAGCATTATTCACATCTATTTTATTTTTTTATCACATCTCTACCTGGGAGTATAGAACAGAGGCCTGTAAATATAAATTAGTTATCCTTGACTCAAATTTGGTTTATATTGTGTCTTGCTCTTGGCTATAGTTAGCATGACACAGACGGTGTTCCAAGACCATCATGGGGTGCAGCCTAAAATTTGTTGTAAATTTTACAACAAGAAAGTTGTTGTAAAAATTTCAAAAAGGGCTCATTTGGTTGGAAACTGAAAGGGCTAGTAGTCTTTTTAATAGTCAAAAGAGAGCGGAGAGTGATTACCCCCCCTCTCACGCGCACCATTTCCCCACACACATTTAATCAAAGTTTAGAAATAGCCATTTTGTTCAACGTAGTTGAAAGTTCTGTAAAATATGTATTTGAGGATGACAAACCCCCCAGAGCCCCCATGGCAAAAGTCGCAAGTTATGCTCTGGGGGCATATAAGTTTTGTGTTAACCCTTGCGGAAATTGAATTTATATATTCCGACAATATATCTGTAAGCTGTGTTTCAACTTAAGTTCTATTTATAGCGCAGAGTTTTATTTCATACATATACCCTATATGAAATTCTTCATGATAAAGCATTATATCACATCTCTACCTGGGAGTCTATAGAACAGAGACCTGTAAATATAAATTTTTTATGCTTGACTCAAGTTTGGTTTATATTGTGTCTTGCTCTTGGCTATAGTTAGCATCACACAGACAGTGCTCGAAGATCTTCATGGGGTGCAGCCTAAAACATATTTGTCCCCTCTTGAGTTCAGTTCGATAGCCCCTTGGGCTTTTTTTTCGTGAAAATATTTAATAATCTCATTAGATAGCTGCCATAAGGTTCTGATATGTGTTGGATTTCATTGCACAATTGTCATTAGGATCCAGCCCGTTTTTGTCGGAGTATTACTTAATTTTAACTATTTAAGTAAATGCAAATATTTGCTAATTGCTGTTGATGTGTTACCTTAAAACTAATAAATTGTACATTTTGTTTCATTAATTGTATTTTTTTTATTCATGGGTTTTGTTGAAAAAGTTGTTGTTTACCAATAGTTTGTCACCATAAAACATTTGATCCAAAAGATATAAACCATCATTAAGGTTAAGGCCGGACAGTACGATTACCGATTTTGTATGGAATTCCGTCCATATGGAATATATTCGTCCATATTGTTGCATTGGTTGTTTATTTTATTAATTAAAAAACTTTCCGAAAAATCAGTTTTTAAAAGAAAAAATCACCACAAACAAGAGTTTGAGTATCCCCTCCTTCTCTCCCTGTAAAAATCTAAAACCTACTGCGTCATTGACGTTTTACTGAACTAAATAAAAAAAACAGATTTTTTAATTGAAAGTAAGGAACGACGTTAAAACTTAAAACGAACTGAAATTATTCCGTATATGAAAGGAGCTGCCCCCTCCTTGACTCCTCGTTCTTTACGCTGAAGTTTTTTATTGTTTAAAAAAATAGAGTTGTGAGAAAGTCAAACTTCAGATATATGCCTCCTGATCATCACTTACCACGCCTGCCTCCAGGCCCTGGGGAGTTGCGTCGATACAGGAGTTTTTCTTATCTGACTTTTGAATTATTTTTAATGAAATAGCTATTTAAAAATTTTATTGGATAGGCTTGGGAAAAAATGATGTGTTGGGGGGGGGGGGTTCTAGTTGCCCTCGGATATCTTTTGACTCTTAAAAAGTTTGTTTCCAATGAAATGAGTCCTCTCTGAAGTTTATACGGGCATCCCTTTCATAAGAACCATACACGCCCCCAGGACAACACTTACAACGCCTTCCCCCTTGGGCCCTGGGGGATTGTGGTGACGCTGGAGTTTTTGCTATCTAATTTCTGAACAATTTTTGAAAAACTGGCTATCTTGAAACTTTTAGCGGATTGGTTTGGGTAAAAAAAGAGCGAGGGGGGGGGGCTAGTTGCCCTTAAATCTCTTAACGCTTAAAAATTGAACTAGAACTTTCGATTTCCAATCAAATAAGCCCTCTATGAAGTTTATGTGAGCATCCCTTCCATAAGAACCATACATGCCCTTAGGGCATAACTTAGAACGCCTTCTCCCGGGTCCTGGGGTGTTGTGTTGACACCAGAGTTTTTCTTATCCGATCTTTGAACTGTTTTTTTTTAACAGAATGTCTATCTCAAACTTTTCCTCAGATGGGTTTGGAAAAAGAAGGCGTGGGGGGGGGGCTAGTTGCCCTCGGATCTCTTTTGACTCTCAAAAACTGAATGAGAACTTTCAATATCCAATCAAATTAGTCCTCTCTTGAAGTTTTTACGAGCATCCCTTCCATAAGAACCATATACTCCCCAGGGCATGACTTACAACGCCTGCCTTCGGGCCCTGGGGGGATGTTGACCCCGGAGTTTTCGTTATATGATCTTTGAAGTATTTTTAAAAAAATGGCTATCTCAAAGTTCTTATCAGATGGGTTTGAGAAAAAAAAGCGTGGGGGGAGGGGTGGGGCTATGTGCCTCCAATCTCCTTTGACTCTTAAAAAGTGAACTATAACTTTCAATTTCCAATCAAATGAGCCCTCTTTGAAGTTTATACGAGCATCCCTTCCATGAGAAACATATATGACCCCAGGGCATAACTCACAACGCCGGGCCCTGGGGGGCTGTGTCGACTCCGGAGTTTTTGTTATGTGATAATTGAACTATTTTTAACAAAATGGCTATCTCAAAACTTTTATCGGATGCATTTGGGAAAAAAAGGTTTGGGGGGGGGGGGAGGCTGAATTTCCTCCGATATCTTTTGACGTTTAAAATAAGCAACATTTTTTTGGCCATTTTTAAGGCAAAATTAAAAAAAAACACGTTTAAATTTTAATTTGGGTTTATATAACTACGCAAAAGCAACAATAATATACATCTAGATAACAAGTTATATTACTGCATTGGACTTTTTATTACTTGACTTTTTGTTATATGATCTTTCAACACTTTTTAACAAAATAGCCATCTCAAAATTTTCATCGGATGCATTTGGAAAAAAGGGTGAGGGGGGGGCTGGCTACCCTCTAATATCTTTTGACGCTTAAAAAGTGAACTAGAACTTTCAATCTCCAATCAAGTGAGCCCTCTCTGAAGTTTATATGAGCATTCCTTCCAAGGCCCTGAAGACCTTGGGGAGGAGGGGGGGGGGGGGGTGAGTGTCATGCTCAAAGATATAATTTCAAGAACTTTCAACTACGTTGAACAAAATGGCATATTTCAAAATTTTGATTGGATTTTTTTGGGGAAATGGTGGGTGTGGAAGGGGTGTTCGGTACCTTCCAATCACTTTCGACTATTAAAAAGGGCACTAGCCATTTAAATTTCCAATTGAATGAGCCCTTTATGAAGTTTTTATGATAATGCTTTATATAAAAATCTTATATGCCTCCAGGGCATAAATTACAACCCTTGCACTGAGGGTTGTGGGGGGATTGTCATCCTCAAAGACCTAATTTCCAGAATTTTTAACTACGTTGAACAAAATGGCTATCTCAAAATTTTTATTGGGTGTGTTTGTGAAAATGGTGGGCGTGAGAGAGGGGTAGTGGCCCTCCAAACACTTTCGACCATTAAAAAGGGCACTAGCCCTCTGAATTATTAATCGAATGAGGTCTTTTTAAAGTTACTATGACAAAGCTTTCTATAAAAAGCTTATATGCCCCCAGGGCATTACTTAAACTCTTGTCCTGAGGGCTTTGGGAGAGTGTCCTCCTCAAAACATAATTTCTGTCAGGAAATCAACTACTTAGAACAAAATGGCCATCTCAAATTTTGATTGGATGTGTCTGGGGAAACGGTGGGCATGGAAGAGGTGTTCATTGCCTTCCAATCACTTTTGACCCTTAAAAGAGGTACTAGAGCTCTCGATTTCCAATCGAATGAGCTCCCTTTGAAGGTTTTTACGATGACTCCCTCCATATGAAGTGCCTCTGGAAAAAAAAGCAAATAATAAAACCTTGGAGCCTTATGCCCTTTACTATAGGCAACGCTAGTGGTTTTGTTGTGTATTTTCATGAACACCCCAATATTATAGCACAAAATAGTTGCGGATCGGAAAGTCTATTTCGAAATTTAAATTATAATTCACCAGTTTAGTCTAATAGTGAAATATTTTTAAACTAGTTTTACAATTAATTCATAATCTCTAACAATTAAAAAGAAAATTTAAATTAATTATAAAAGTCATTTTCCAAAAATTATTTCATATTAAAACATGGAACAAGGAGAAAGAAAGGCAGATGTTAATTAAAAAGAGATAAACAAAATTACCAAGGATGGTTCTGTGGGCTGTTGGGTTCTATGTTCTATTTTATGGCTTCTGATTTATATATCTCTTTTGCCACTTGTCTTTAATATGAATTAGTTTTTATAAAAAGTTTCTGAAGTTGAAACTTGAACCGACCACAATTTCGTTGGTTTCCAAAAAATTAGCACTTAACTGATAGCTTCAATAAACAGACGCAACAAAAACAGGTTTGGAAGTAGAAAATATCCTTAGGTGGCTAACAAAAGAATACAAGTTTCAGAGAGCATTCATGAAGCTCTCAATTGCCTTAAATCAAATAAAAAAGAATACACAAGTATTTTAATTCTTTAAACTTTAAAAATTTAGTTTTCAGTAATATCCTAGTTTTCCAGAATTCTACAATCGTATCAAGCCAATTTACTTTTGTTTTAAAATTTCCAAAAATATTTTGTATAAGCTCTACAGCACAAAATTATGTTCCTAATTTTTTTTTTCACTTTGCTCTCTACTTTCATTCCTGAAAGCTTTGTTTTTCATTTTTATGCTTTTCCCGGTTTTGAAAATATAGGTTTGATCTTAAACCTTATAAAAATATTTTTTTTCAACTTTGGCAAAGCAGCTATAGACGTCAACATGATTTTGTGCTAAAATTTAGCATCAAGCTAGAAAATAAATTATACTTAAACAAATTACCATAAAATTTAACCCAATCAAAAAAAGGTAAAATTTTTAATTGTTGATGCCTTGATCTTACCGAATTCTGGGACAAGTCATTGGTCAAAACTCTTACAGCTTTATTTTGTAACACAGGGAGCGGATACAAATGCCTAGTGAACGTCGACGACCAAACTGTAACACAGTATAACAAATATGGATGAATAAGAGAAAATCATAACATTCTAATAACCTTTTTGGGGAAAGAATTTTTCAGCTTTCACAGAGTTCCAACATTTTTGGCTAATTTAGTGGTTTTAAATGCAATATGGTCTTTAAAACTTAGGTGTTGGGGTTCCACCCCTGTTTCTTTTCCTTTCAGATAAATTACCTGTTTTCGTTTTCTTAATTACATTTGCTTATAGTATAATTTCTAAAGACAGGTTAAATTCTCGTTGCTAAGTTTGAGGCGTCGCAATAAGTAAGCTGTGAAGTAAGTTCTATTTTTGTACTTCCTGGTTTGGTGTCATTGAAAGATAAAGCTAAGAGGTAGAATTGGGTTTGAATGGCGATAGAGATGATTGGCTGGGCCAAGCGAAGGTCCACCCCTATGAACAGTGGTGTACAAAATATTATTTTGATTTAGTCTACTTTGAGACCCCGTATAGGGAGTCAGTAATTGGAATTTATAGATGTTATTATTGTGACCCTTTTGGAAGAATACAAGTAAGGTATTTTTTACAAACTGTGTACTAGTTTCCGTAACCCAGGCAGGGTAGGAATAGAGCTACGAGGTACCGTCATTATTTATTGACAGGGGGGTTTGTTACCTCCAAGGAGAGAATTAGATATTTTCTAGCCGTATCCCAAGGCGGGTACATTTGGCTTTAGAAAGTGGCTATTTGACCACTCGATCGCGTTATCATACCCTGGGACAGGATATACTGTAAATAGGGTAGTACCAAACCCGACATTTGCAGAACCGGTATGGTAGACGCGGCCTCACATTATATTTTGGGGCCGGGGCTTTCCCCTCCAATAAGTGGGGACTCCCGTATATTACCACGCCAGTGGCGTTGTGGCCTACCGGTATAACACTGGTGGCTAAAATACCACGAACATTGGTGGTAGCAAGAAAAGAAACTATTAACAGCATTAATAGTAAAAGAATTCCGTGTTTTCGAAGAGACTAGTTGAGTTAGCCTACATAGTAATAGTAGCCTATTGTGGTTGCATATAGAGAGAAAAAAAAATACGGAATCAATTAATAGAATTATGAAGATCTATTATGGGCTGTGCCTTGTTAGATCATAATTGAAAAAATTACGAATCAATATATCGCGCAACTAATTAGTGTGCAAAATTGACGCGCAGCAATTTTTCACGAGAGACCGGAAGTTACATGGATAAAAGAATTTTCATTTAGACTGAAGAGGTAATTTTAGTTAACGAAATTTTTAAATTATGTCGGACAGAGATGAGCTTAACTCAAGACCGAGAAAGGCGAGTGAAGCCCATAGAAAAAGGAGGAAAATAGAAAGAAAGGCTAAAATGGAGGCCTTCGAGAGAAAGTACCTAGAGTATATGAAACAATTATAGAATGAGATAGATCAAATTGAAAAAATAGTCAAGCCAATGAAATACTTCATCAGGCCCGTATGGACAAAATTGAAAAAGATTGACAAGAAAGAGAGGATAGCTAGAGAGCAGAGAGAAGTGAATATTAGAATAGATAGAAAACGAAAGGAAGATGCTGATAGGATAGCCAGAGAACGAAAGAAGGAGGAAGATAGAGAACAAAGAGAAAGAGATAGAGTTGCCAAAGAAAAAAAGGAGGAGGCAGACAGAGAGGAAAGAAAATACATAATGCAAATAATTGCAGGGACAAATTTTCAAACGTACAAGAGAACCGCATGGGTTAGAAGCCCCTAAAAATATACAACTTCGCTGACTACGGGGGAAGGTGGACCAGCCCATAAAAAAAATTGGGAGGCTACGCCGCCTTATCGGAAAAATGAAATGCTTGATACTCAAAATGTTGATAATCTAGGAAAATTTGATTCCTTGGAGCCTTTTTCTAAAAATTGCCATAATAAAGATGAGAAAGTAACCTATAAAAGAACGAATTGGGCTATAGCACATAATCAAGGAAATATTGACGAATTTGCGAAATCAAATAAAATAGAAGGAAAATTAAACGAAAGATTGACCGAAATGGTAATTGACTCAGGGAGTGAGCAAACATTTGTGCGAATGGACCTAATTAAAAAGACGGAAATAGACAATAAAAATAATATTACAACAGTTTATTATTATGGAGATAAGCACCAATGCCCGTCTGCTTGGGTAAGAACAGAAATTGCAAAGAAAGGTCCAGAGAAAAACGATAAAAGTAGGCTTAGTACCAACGCTGGCAGTGGATGTTCTAGTAGAAGGAGACTTTGGAGATATCGGAAATCTCCCATCGTTAAAAGCGACTTCTTTAACAGTGGAAAAATTACAATATTACACTACGACGGAAAAATATAATACTCTGTTAACTACGGGGGGAGGTGGACCGGCCCATAAAACAAATTGGGAGGCTGTGCCATCCTGTCGGAAAAATGAAATACTTGATACTCGTGTTCAAAATGTTGATGATGCACAAAAATGGGATGCGGAAGTAAACAGACCACATAATACTGAAAATAAGACGCGCGAAAATGATTTTTCGAGAAAATTTCCAGAAAACGGAAAAATTGAGAACACTTTTAACGAGTGCGAGACGCCGAAAAAATTGCCAAAATGAAACATTGATTGTACCAGAGAATAAGGAGACGAAATTTATTGTACGCGCTTTTCCTCGGAAAGTTCGAGAAATTTTAGTAGAATATGAAAAACCAAATGTCGGAGTTCGATTCCCATTTCATAACGAACTATTTGTTTCGGCGGTAAGAATAAAGAAGACTAAAAGAAAAAGAAAAGAAATATTAAACGGAGCTATAATGAAGTTATGCAGTCAAAGATGGTGGACACTGGATTCTAAATCAGATTTAACGATTATTTATTATTTGGCGCGAATGACAGAATTGAGAAAAGTAGAGATGAAAACAGGAATGCAGAAATAACAAAATTTGGAGTCAGCCTGCAGTGGCGAAAAAGAAAAAAATGTTGGATGGGCTGTGCCTTGATAACATAAATAATAGAGAGAAAAATAAAATGTTGGATGGGGTGTGCCTTGATAACAAAAATAAAAGGGGGGGGGGGGAAGAGGTCAAAGACCCATGGGGAATAAAACAAGATAGGTACAAAATAGAGATGACTGACCTACAACGGGTTGGGGGAAAGTTGGGAGATAGGGAATGTCGAGTCGGATTAGAAAAACTTGGAAAGGAATCTGAGATTAGTATCATCAACTCAAAAGATATGTCGATCCTTTATGAGGGAGAGGAATCCCTTGGGGAAGATCCCCTGTGGGAAGTCACGAAAGATTGCTCTTTTCCTCAATGCACAACTGGCGGACAAGTTGTGATCCCTTTACCGAGATTTTGCCTCTCTGATCTGGAGTCCTTGAGGGATATTCTCTCCCAGTCACTTCATACTTCACCCAAACCCTTGTCCAGTAACCCTATGCATAGTTATTATTCTTCATGGGAACCGACAATTATTTCCAGCAAATTGTATTCAATGGGAGATGTATCTCAGTTTCATCTTCAATTAGTCGCAACGCATGTTCTGCATTTAATTATCCCAGGGGAGGGAATGCAGAAAAAAGGCGATTCATGGTTCGCTCAAAATTTTACTTCATTCCCAGTACCTTTATCGTTTTAACAGGCTTTTGCATTTTCGGCCTTAGGTTATTTGAAATTATGCCAAGGGGCAATTTACTCTTTTATTGACATATGGGGTTGTTTCCACAGATGGAAATTAAGAGGCTAGTGCAGCCAATTTTTCATGATGGCTGGCATCATCATATGTGCCAAAAACTGATTCTCTGCCCTTCTCAAATGTAAATTTGTGAGAGCGAGAAAAATTTTTTGTTTTTGATTGTGCTGCGCACAATCATTGTCTACGAATATCAGGGACTTCAACTTTCAAAACCTAATGTGGATGCTATACGATTTAGACCATGGTGGTCCTACAGTAGAGACGTGTCGATGACGACTGATTCAGAGTCAAGCGGTGGAAGTAGTAGTACAGACACTGGTGAAAGAGAGAAGGCAAATAGATTTTGTAAAGTTGAAGTTATGTTTTTATGTTTGT
This sequence comes from Artemia sp. Qi Xiang Cuo, assembly GCF_049724085.1. NCBI lineage: Eukaryota > Metazoa > Arthropoda > Branchiopoda > Anostraca > Artemiidae > Artemia > Artemia sp. Qi Xiang Cuo. The sequence continues at coordinate 3,391,793 of NC_142811.1, forward strand.
AAGGGTGGACCAAGGTAGCGCGTGGGTGGTCATTTATCTTACGGGGGGAGGTATTGGGGTTCTATCCCTGTTTCTTTTCCTTTCAGATAAATGACCTGTTTTCGTTTTCTTAATTACATTTGCTTATAGTATAGTTTCAAAAGACAGGTTAAATTTTCGTTGCTAAGTTAGAGGCGTCGCAATAAGTAAGCTTTGAAGGAAGTTTTATTTTTGTGCTTCCTGGTTTGGTGGCATTGAAAGATAAAGCTAAGAGGTAGAATTGGGTTTGAATGGGGATGGATATGATTGGCTGGGCCAAGCGAAGGTCCACCCCTATAACAGGTGTGTACAAAATGTTATTTTGATTTAGTCTACTTTGAGACCCCGTAAAGGGAGTCTGTAATTGGAATTTATAGATGTTGTTATTGTGACCCTTTTGAAGAATACAAGTAAGGTATTTTTTTACAAACTCTGTACTAGTTTCCGTAACCCAGGCAGGGTAGGAATAGAGCTACGAGGTACCGTCATTATTTATTGACAGAGGGGTTTGTTACCTCCAAGGAGAGCTAGAGATTTTCTAGCCGTAACCCAAGGCGGGTACATTTGGCTTTAGAAAGTGGCCATTTGACCACTCGATCGCGTTATCATACCCTGGGACAGGGTATACTGTAAATAGTGTAGTACCAAACCTGATATTTGCAGAACCAGTTTGGTAGACGCGGCATCACATTATATTTTGGGGCCGGGGCTTTCCCCTCCAATAAGTACTGACATCCGTATATTACCACGCCAGTGGCGTTCTGGCCTACTGGTATAACACTGGTGGCTAAAATACCACGAATATTAGGCATTCATCTACCATCACACAAAGATACCATACAATACTTATCTAGATAGTCCAGAGAATACAGATAGTTATGTTCCTGAATGAATAGCACATCACATAGTTGAAGGAGATCATCCAGAGCCTTTTCTGTAATAAGCAAAAGAAGCATGAGAGCCTGATTAATTTAAATATGTTGCTTATCATAAAATGAGAATTTTAATGTCTTTGTATAGGCCAGAGGTTTTGGGGACCATTATTGGGGCAGGGCTGGGGATGAATTGTCAAAATGCAAAAAAAAAGAGCATAAGATTAGTAATCTATAATGTTTCTATGTTTGTTCTAGCTTATCTTATTTTGGAAAGATGCAAATCTTAACATTTTCCAAGCTTCTTTCTTCTTAATAGTTTAAAAGCAAATGGTAGGAAGGAACAGGAAGAAAATAATTGTACAATTGAAAATTCAATCTCCAGAACAAAACATTGTAAAATTCTTCTTTCTTGGAATATAATGGAAAAAATGTTGAGATTGCTTTGACACATTCTATGGATGAAAGATCATAGATTGCAAAAAAAAATCATCCTTGTTGGCTAACCATTTAGGACAGAATAAAAATCATGTTGTTCCTAAATTAGGTAGAAGGATGTCATAAGGACAAATTTAAAGGAAATTGGAATTTCTTGGGAGAGTAAAGAGGGAGGTTTTGGGTAGATTGAGATGGAGAAGGAGCATTTATTGATATTAATAGCTTGGTGCTGTAGTGAGTAGTCGGTAGTAGTAAACCAAATACGCTCAATGCAATTTTGGAACACTGAATTTTCTCATGTATTGCTTGTTGCCATTGAAAAGATGCAATACTTCAGTCATCTTTGAGGCTCAAAGGATGACTGTATCTTTTTTACTATAGACCTTTAAAATGGTTGGCCAAACTATTCAGGATTGATTAGGTGGTCTAGTCTTAACTGGTAGAGGTTTGATAAGAGAACTGAAGAAACTGAACCCTAAAAACAATCCTCATTTTCCTGGATATCTTACAAAAGCCATTTACCATGATGCATTTTCTAATGGAGATAGAAATATTCACTTTTAATGAAACCTATATAATCAGTGTGCTTTTCAATTAAATGAAACAGCTTTCCTTTTTTTTAATTTGAGAAAAATCTGTCCCTAAAATATTCTATCTGGTTGATTATGCTAAGAAATTAGCTCATAGGACTTTTGATTTGAGGAGTTTGACTTTCTTGGAAGTTTCTTGTGGTGCTACTTGCTTTAACTGACAAACTTGTTAATAAATGGGATTTTGTCTTTTTGAAAATAAAATTGACAATAAAAAAAAAATCATTTTGTTATTAGTCAAATCCCATAGTTGAACCAAAGATTCTTGGTAGACCTAAATGGTGGCTAGACTCTAGGCAAAATCAGCCAATGGCCTCTTTGCATTTTTACTGAGGTTTGTTTCTTTTACTGAGTATATTACTAAGGTTTGCAAACAATTTTAAGGTAGGGTAAATGTACCAACGATTGAATAGTTTTTGTAAAAAGAAAAACACATTTTCTACTCCAGAAGGTTTAATTGATAAACTCTTGGTTTGAAAAGTGTTTCAGTATGTTGGAAAAACATCTAGAAATCTAACTATTTGATTAGAAGTTTGAAGTTTTATCAGAAAAGGGTGCAAAATTCCAATTTTCTGGGATTGGAGCGTTTTCACCTACAAATTTGACACAACAATAAATTACCTGTTTGTGATGCAAGTTGGAACCGCATTTGACACATCTGAAAATACTTGGGAATGCTTGTGGGTGGATCCTGGTGCATTCGTCATGCCTATTCTTTTTGGTTTATTTCTTTGTTTCTCTTCAACTTTATTTCATGTGTAAAAGTATAAAACACTAGTCAGATAGTGGAAGCAAAAAACTGACAAAAATTTTAGACAGTACCCATAAACTCAACAACTGTGTTTTTGTCAGAGTACCTTTGAATTTCGTAACCAATTATTTCTTATATGTTTTACATGTTCAGTGAAGTTTTGACAGGACCTGTTGCTGTCTGTCGAAAATATCGACAAGGTTACTACAAGGTATTCTCAAAAGAAATGGATCCCTTGATAGAAGCCAATATCTAGGTTTCAATTAGGCTGGAGGAAAGTTTTATGTGTGCCTGGTATTCCAATACATCAGACGTGAATTTTTGACACTTGGAACATATTCTGTCAAAATAATATTTTCTATCATTTAATTTAATTTTATCAAGAAAAGCCCAATGTGTCTACATTTTAGACAAGATCAGATGTATGTTGACATGTTGGTGCTGATCCCAACTTTCTTTTGAAAAAAAAAAAATATAATGTGTTTGATGAAATGGTGGGGATGGAAGGGGGGTTAGTAGCTCTCCAGTCACTTTCGACTATTGAAAAGGGCACTAACCCATTCAATTTCTAATCAGAGGAGCTCTTTTCGAAGTTTTGTACGACAACAAGTGGCCATCCAGAAATTTCTGTATGATGCATTTTGGGAAAATATGAGGTGTGAGGGGATATTCCCCTCTGATCACTCTGAACCCTAAAAAGGGCACTAAAACTGGGAAAGAAAATTCCACATTTTTGTAGATAGGAGCTTGAAACCTCTACTGTAGGGTTCTCTGATACGCTGAATATGATGGTGTGATTTCCATTAAGGTTCTATAACTTTAAGCGGGGCTCCCACGGCGTCAATAAAGTTAATAAAGCTGTCCATAAAGTTAATAAACCGTTTTCCCCTTATAACTTTATTTACTTTATGGTTGTCGGAAAGAAGTTAAACTTTATTTAACTTTTTCCGGAAAGTCCTGAAAGTTTAGGAAAATTTTAATTCATCTAAAAGAGACTAATTAGATAGCCAGTCTTAAACTTTTTTTCTCTAATCTGTTGAACATTGATATGTGGAACATTGTAGCAGAAGACTTGCTTATTTCACTAGTGAGAAATAAACCTTTAATATACAGTTCCTCACAAAGGGAACATAAGGACAGAATTTGTGTTGAAAATGCATTCAAGGAAATAAGTGAAGTAATGTGTCAAGAATTGGGTCCTCATTTTTGTCTGTGAGGCTTCTTTATTAAATTTAAAAGTAAAAACAACATCTAACTTAAGACTAACTTATTAAATTGAAAAAGTTATCAAAAAATAATGTCAGATATATTCAAGAATAATCAAATTAATTGCTTCAAGAAATTTCCAAAAAGTCAAGAAGGTCAAATTAATGTGTGAGCGCGACGAACTTTACGGTGTGTAACTTTGCAGAATAATTTATTAACTTTATTGACGCCGTGGGAGCCCCGCTTTGGGGGGTCTTTCCCCCTTTTTTCGAAAATCAGCCATAAATTTTGATGGGTAAGATTAAACTTGATGAAACTTATATATTTGAAATCAGAATTAAAAATCTGATTCTTTTGATGTATCTATTGGTATCAAAATTCCGTTTTTTAGAGTTTCGGTTACCATTGAGCTGGGTCGCTCCTTACTTACAGTTCTTTACCACGAACTGTTTGATTTATTGACATCAAAATTCCGTTTTTTAAAGTTTGATTTCTATTGAGCCGTATCGCTTTTTTTCGTTACGTATATGTTATTACGTATGTAAGGGGGGACCAAAAATACAAAATTCCACATTTTTGCAGATTGGAGCTTGAAACTTCTATAGTCGGTTTCTCTGATATGCTGAATCTGATGGTGATTTGCATTAAAGTTCTATAACGTTTAGGTGGAGTTTCCCCTTTTTTTTAAAATAAGGCAAAATTTCTCAGGCGAACAGAATTTCCTTTTGTTTGGCTAAATGGCTTTCTTGGAATTTTGATCTGACCTAACTCATAAATTAACTTACGTAACAAACTTCTATATTCGTAAGTTTGTGACATATATAAGGGGATTCGCCCCCTAGTCAGTACCTCTCTCTTTACGCTACAGTTCAAATTGCTGATTTCTATGTGTATCTGATTTACTTTTATAAATATTAGATACCGAAAAGAAGAAAAGCAATTACTTTTGGTGCATGAATCGAAAATATAACCCTTTCTACAAATTATTTTTATTACACTCTTCTGATTAACAATTTAATTTCCCTTCTTTTTTTACAGAAATAAATTTTTATTTTAAAAGCGAAACAAAATAAAACAAAAACCAACAAGTCTAGAGGCGTGCTCAGTAAGTTACAAAAATTTTTTTTAGTGTGTTATAATAAATAATACACAATTGCATGAAAAACATTAAATCCTTGATTGAAAGTTTAAAGTTTTTTAGACGTTCGGTTTCTATGAAGCCTGATTGCTCCCTACTTACAGTTCGTTACGACAAACTGTTTGATGGATATTTTCTGTTCGTCTTAAGTTTTAATGTTGCTCCTTACTTTAAGTTGAAAAAACTGGTTTTATATTTAATTGCTGATCGTTTTTAAATAAAGTTGGAAAATCCATGTCCATCTCCATGGAAAATTCCCTTCCCCCACGGTATATTTCTCCATGGAAAAATTGTACCACGTAATCAAAATTCACAATTATTCCTGCGCTAATATTTTAAGGCATACTAACCCAACAGCCAAAGAAGTCAAATCTATTTTTATGAAAGTCATAACTTGAACAATTTTCAAATGACTTAAATGAATGAATGAATGCAAGAAAAGATCTTTGCCCTCAGACATATCAGAATCGAAATTATTTAAAGAATAGAACTTCATATTTACAGATAGTGCTCTTAGTGAAAAATCAAAAAAAAAATGGCTAGCGTAAATGCAATGGTAATGTATTTTCAATCTATCGAGTGGCTCATACGTATTATACCAAACAAATTCGAGAAGTTAAATTAGGTTAATCGTAAAGAAATATACCAAAATAGATGAAATTATTATATTTTAGCAACAAAATTATGGAAACAACAACAAAAAAACCTAACCAAAATACTAACACGATATACTATAAATTTTATTAAAATATACCTATAAAGTACTTCATGTCACTGAGCCAAGTTAATTACCCCGAATGCAGAAAGGTTAACCTGTTTTTCGCAGATTCAAGTAAGTAAACTTCTCGACTGTGTTTGGTATAATACATAAATACCTATTTAGCCTTAAGTTTTTTGTAACATAATTTTTTTTTATCTTTTCCTTTATAATCTTAATGTTGTAAATCTTTAACTGGCCAACCCCCCTCCACCTTCCCCCCCCCAAAAAAAAATCACTCAATTTTTCTGTTGTCAGTAGGAAATTGTAGTAAATGCAGAAAATAATTATCTAAAATAAAATTATTTTCTGAACTGTTTTTGTATTGTTCATATTTGCTGTTTATTTTGTTATTCAAGTAAAAAATTGGGTCAATAATTACCTAATCATATTATTGAGTTTCAAATAAAGTGAATACACAATTCGATGCCTTTTTTATGCTGATTACGGATATAACAATCATCTCTATCGGAAATGAATTTTAGCCCCACCCCCCTATATATGCCAATTCAGGGTATATATTTCTACATTAGGGGGAGGGGAAAATTTTATTTCTGATGTAAATGGGAGGTAAGTTTAAACTGTACCCCCCCCCCTAATGTAGAAATATATACCCTGAATTTGCATACATAGGGGGGGGGGCTAAAATTCATTTACGACAAATTTGTTTCACAGGCTATTTTGTTTTGCTTCAGGCATTAGACTAGCTCTAAGACTGCTGTTGTTGTTGTAAAAAATGACATACTCGGCTGTCGTTCTGACAAGAATGAAAAAGTAAATGCATTTAAGGAATAAGCGACACGACAAGAGGTATGTATTTTTTGGGGGGACCTGGGTGCACGCTAGGTTCATAGACATAACATATTCTAAATAAACTACATTATCTTGATGCATCTAGAGATATTAAAACTTTGTTTTTTTTAGGGTTTTGTTTATTATTGATTTTCGTCAAACCTTAATTAAAATTTATTCCCACGAACTTTTTGAAACACACTAATCTTTAGTTTGTCCTATATGAGAGGTGGGTTATATATTCTAACATGAAGGGACTTGGAGGGGAAAGTATAGGTAAACTACATGCAAAATTTGTTAGCTACGAATTTTCTACATATTCTGAAGTAAGAATTGTTTAATAACGTAACTTCTTGAGTGGGGTCGGGATAATACCTCAGTCCCCTGTTTAATATACATTTAATAATTATGTTTGTAAAATTAAAATGTGTCAATAATATTATTTAGAAAAAACAAAATTTTATTTATTTGAAAAAATTTTTGTAAACCCCCCCCTCCCCTCAATTCCAACACCTCTAGAAACAATCCTACGATTTTACAAATTTCAAGAAAGAGTATTGCATTCTAATAGGGAATAATTCCATAAATTAATTTGTTCTTAAAAACAGGTATTTACATCACTCGAGACCCTCCCCCCCCGCCATCCAAATTCATATAGGACATAACGCATGTTTTTACATTTTGGAGAACGATTATGGTATCCTAAAAGTAAATAATTACTTCTTTATGATATTTAATATGATACTAATGAGGAGTTTCAGCTACTGTGATTTGAAGATTTACTATTACCGTCGGGACAAAGAAGTCAATTATATGAAAAGATTACGGAAATTACAAACTGTAGTAGTGTTGGGTGTTTTGAAGATAAACAGGTAAGCAAATAAGTGTTTATAAAAAAATTTGTAGTTCCGAATTTAAAAGCCGGATTTCAATATAAATAACTTTAATACTTATAAAATTTTATTGTGTAATCGAAAAAACGAGAAGCATCGGCGTTACAAATCCCAATTTCACAAACTTACACTACAAGGTAGCTTTAACATATCATTTTATTTGTTAATCCTTAAAATAATAAAATCACAAAATTGGAAAGAATAAGAAGCTTCTCTATAGATAATTATTTGCATTAAATATAATCAGTATACTATGGACGATAGAAAATAGAATCTAGTGGGTGCATTAGGATAGGAGTCAAAACTGTGGTTGGTCGTAAATTATCCGACGGCATCGCCCCCTCCCCGTTCATTATTTCTCCAAGCACCCATCACGAGCTATGTCAACTGAACTAGAAGAAATCTCCGATTAACATTGAATACCTTTCAGTTACTATTTGTGTCTATTACTGCTATTATTATTTTCATAATTTAATCATCCTAGTGTTATTATTTAATATATGCTATCGATTATTCACTAATTTTGGTATAAATAGTTCAAATCGTAAATTGTGATTTCACCATAAATACATTTTAATCCATGCTAATGATATAAAATACCAAAATTAGAATATATAATCCCAAAAGTGGACAGAATAAGATATTGATCTGTAAATAATTGTTTGCATTTAGTATTATAAGGGGATGGTACCATTTCAGCTAACCGTCACAAGCACTGAACGTCATTTCGTAGACAAGGCAAATTAGAATATCGATAGTCACAATTGCTACCCGTCAGAATTTCTACAGTTATAACATCGACACATTAGTTCATAGACAGTCACAATCACTACCCGACAGAACGTCGCCCTTCATAACATAGGCACGGCATAACATCGAACAATTTTTTAGATTTTATGACGTGTAAATGTTATGACTGTCTACGTTCTGACGGTTTGTGGTTCTGATGTTTTTTCGTTTTTTAATTTTTTTTAGTTTTTATGACGTGTCGTTTTTATGACTGTCGACGTTTTGACGGTTAGTGTTTCTGACGGATTTTCGTTATGAAAAAAAAGTATGCGTTTATATAATAGTAATAAGTATATAATGGTTTATAAACAAATTTCGGCTGTATATTCGCACATCAGTGGAATGGGGTAAAGCATGGAATATATTAAATACATTACCTAAACTAACCTGGTCCCCCTAAAGCCCCAAAAAATTAAGTTCTAAAATTTTTGATGTTATAACGTGTCGATATTATGACTGTCAATGTTGTGACAGATTTTCGTCATGAGAATTTTGTTAGATGTTATAACTGTTGACATTCTGACGGTAAGTGGTTCTGGCGGAATTTCGTTGGTAGAAAAAATTTTGATGTTATGACTGTCGACGTTCTGACGGGTAGCGATTGTGACTGTCGATGTCCTGACGTGTCGATGTTCTGACAAATTTTGTCGATGTCCTGACGGTAGTAGTCCCGACGTGTAGATGTCCTGGCGCCGTCCCTAAATTATCCGACGGCATCGTCCCCTCCCCGTCCATTACTCTTCCAAGCATCGATTAGGAGCTATGTCAACTGTACTAGAAGGAACACGTTCAAATCTCTGATTAACATTGAACACCTTTCCGTTACTATTTTTATGTATTTATGCTATTATCATTTTCATAATTTAATTATAATAATGGTATTATTTAATATACTACATCTATTATTAACTAATTTTGGTTACATAATTTTAAATTGTAAATTTTTTTGATTTTAAAATATCTACTGCTTAATCTATGCTAATGATATATTCTAGATGAACTAAGATGAATTTGAACTACAACTTTTCACCAAAGTATTGAATTATGTTAAATTATAAGACCAGGACGAAGTCCTTCTCCAGCTGGAAGAAATTGCCAAAAGAGATGTGCGATGAAAATTAGAGTAAGTTATGACCTAAATCACTTTCTCAGTAATTCGAAGCCAAATGATATTTAATTAGTACAATATTTGATATATTAATTCAAAGTAGAACATAATTATAATAATAGAGTTTTTAGTAAATAGGTTTTAGCAGTTCGAAGCTAATTGATGAATAATTAGTACATATGTCATAGAATCATCGATTCTAGTTAAGGCAATAATTGAATGTAGAGAAACAAAAACAAATTAAATCAAGTTACTTCAATAAATTTACATATGGTTAAAATGTATATTTATATTATCTATAGGTGTTTGACTTTACTTAACTATTTAATGAAGTCTAAATTTATACTAAAATATAATAATAAAGGAAGATACGATATTTACTTCAATTAATCGCTTTCTGACACGCTTCGAAGGGTTATATTTGAATTTCGAGTTAAAAATAAGAAAAAATTTACACCAAATAGGAAAAAGGTCCTAAAGAAAACGAAAAGTCACACTGAATGATCATTTTTCAGTTAACAATGCAACATAATATATCAATTGCAAATGAAAAGAAAACTTGTCAAACTACGCAAAATAAAAAGAAAAAATAAATAATGTAATTTTCTGACATACGGCCTACAATTAAATTTTTTAATCTATGTACAAATTTTAAAAGCGTTTTTTTTCGTTTTTTTCCGGTTCCATATATTCAGTCAATACCCAAATAATGTACACAAATGATTTGATATATATAAATATTGTTATATATTTTCACATGGGGGGTGGGGGCCCAAATATTTTAAACGGGTGACGTTAAAAAATAATTATTGATTAATAATATAAAAAAGGTTGGGACGTAAGAAATTTGGCATTTTGATCCCATAAAATTTCTACCCCCCCCTCCACCCCGATTGTGCAAATATATAGCAAAAATTTATGTCTAAAGTGTTACATTTTCATCATAATAATTTATATTTCATTTGTATATAGTGTTAGAGATAAAGGTTCTCATTAGAGGAAGATCATTAGGTCGGCCCAGTTTCATATATTTATCATCACTTACTACGTATAAAGCTAATTATTATAGACGCAAAAAAGGGTTTGGGGATAAAAACTAGCCAATTAATATAAAACATGTGTGACACCATCATTAAAAGAAATAAATCCAAACGATAAGTAAACCATCTATGTTAGTGCATTATTTTTTTTGGCAATGAAGCGGACCAACATTGTTGCATCGCTCGAGTTGAGAAGCAAATGGGTGACAAAAAAGGAATCTTTTGAGAGCGATCTTTGTGAAGGCGAATTACAGATGTTGAGCTATAGCCGAATTATAGTTTGGACCGTGTTTTCTGTGCAAGGGTTTGTTAATGCAAGTAATTTTTCCCTCAAGATCAAGGCAAGAAAATCTATGAATATTATATTATTTTTTTTTACATTATATTACATTTACATTATTTAATTTTTGATGTCATTGATTATTTTGTCAATATTTCAAAGTGTTTTTTAATGTGATAAAATGAATTGCCTCAGTAATTTTAGTTATCGTAGTACTTATAATTATTATTCAAATTTTATAAATTAGATATGTTAATTTTTGTAACTTTATAATCTATGTTTATTTTTCTTGTTTATTTACATCCAGTAAATTCAAAATTTTAATTCTCAATATCCGTTTTACAGATTTTTCTTAAAGTAGTTTATAATTTGGAATGTTATAAATATTTATAATTCATATCAAGTAGAATTATTATATCCAGCATTTAAGTTCATATTTATATATATATTTGACTGAACTAATATGTAAATTTTTTTTTAGGTGGGAGCTGTGAAAATTTTAATGAAGAAAAAAAATATCAGAAGTAACCTTGAGGGGCATCTGAAGCTGAACAAAATGAACTGCAAACAAAAATCAATGTAGTGAAAAATGGAAGATCTTCCTGCAAAAAGAAGACTCAGTACGAGCGGCACAAAGCATATTCAACTCACTGAATGCAACCGAGGAATGTAAGCACAAAGAACAATTACTTATCCTAATTACTAGCACATTGTTCCTCTTTACTATTTCATCCACATTTTTTTTAATTTCAAAAGTTCTCCTGAAATAAATGAATTTGTGTCCTACTGAAAGAAAGTATATACTTAAATAAATTCCTGGTTTATTTTTGGAGCTTTTGCTTAGAACGTGTTTAATGAGTGTTATTAGAAATCATTATAAGTTACTATTGTCCACAAATGCTTTTATAATGCACACTAAATTAATTATAGCATAACATATGACTTTAAGAAAATGTATCATCACTAATCTAGGGGTTACTAATTTGTTCCACTTTCTTTCTGTCTCTAATATATCTCTCGGTCAGGAAAATAAATCTTCCTATAATCCTGAAATTTCTCTTTGTACGACCTAATATAATACTAAAAAAATACAGTCATGATTACTGAATAAGTGTTTGCACTGTTTCCGAAAAAAAGAAAAGAATATGTAAAAATAAAATATGCATAATTAAGAAATAATGCACGTATAGATTTACAACTAATGCTAAAAAGATTTTTTTTGTTTTGTTTTGGGTTCTATATGCAAGTGTGACAGATTTATATTTTTGGAACAATATAAGAAACAAATAAGATAGAACAATTTATTTAATTGAAGTATAATGCTTGAAAAACATGAGACTTTTTGTAATGATCGAGTTCTAGTCTAAATTGTGTGAATACAAGGCTCATAATTATACTGTCTCCTATTTGTTTCAAACTCGGCGTGACGTAACTCAGTATTCATCTCAGGTTTTCAATATTCCTGTCAGTTTGGAGAGGGGGTGAACACGAAGGAAACTGAACCTAACCGTTAAATTTTATTTTTTTTATACCTGCCTACACAGACTATTTGTTGGAATTACCAATCTAACTTATATCTCAATTGTTAGTTTATGTTACTAAATCATTATGTGACATTAATATAAAATAAATATAATTCATTTAATAAATAAATAACAACTCAATTTCATTTTGCAGCAGCATTTTGCAATGAAGAGGAGTGGCTTCAAAAAGGATATTCTCCATAGATAAACAAAGTTGTTCGAAGCATGATCGAGTTTTTGCCTAAATTATGTGAATAAAAGGCTCAAAATCATACTCTCTCCTATTTGTTTCAATCTTAGCGTGACAAAACTCAGTATTCACCTCAGGTTGTAAATATATCAACTTAATATAAAAGAAATATAATTCTTTTAATAAATATATAACAACACACATTCATTTTGCATCATCATTTTGCAATGAAGAGGAGTAGCTTCTAAGAGGATATTATCCTTATATAACCAATGGTGTTCGAAGCATGATCGAGTTTCTGCCTAAAATGTGTGCAAAAAAAGATCGTTATACTACTCTCTCCTATTTGTTTCAAACTTAGCGTGACAAAACTCAGTATTCACCTCAGATTGTCAATATATCCAATTAACATAAAATAAATATTATTTATTTATTAAATAAATGACAGCTCAATTTCATTTTGAAGCAGCATTTTGAAATGAAGAAGAGTGGTTCCGAAAAGTTTATTTTTCTTAGCTAAGAATAATATTGAAGAAATTCAATATAAAACCATGATTCAGCAGAGGGACCATAAGGCTGAATGGGTGAGTGTATTATTGCTTGATCGTTATAATTATTTGACAAATTTAAATGCAATCGTCATTGGACATGTCTAGTGTAATAATAATAAAGATTTTAATTGACGTTTTAATAGGAAATTAATTATAAAATCTGTACCCTGTGATGGGGGTTTGGCTTTGAAAGCTAACGTAAAACTGGGTCTGGAGTTCAACCTTGATAATGGCAT
>NC_142811.1:3405464-3435536 GCF_049724085.1 Artemia sp. Qi Xiang Cuo
TTTTTTTAGTGATTAAAAGGATTGTGCAGTAACCAAACTTTGATTGTTTCGCAATGAGGGCCAGGTTTACCATTAGTTGTTAATTCTGAGAAAGCACATCAATTTATGAGCTTTGAAAAATGTATATTGATCTTCTCAATTGTAAAGAATGTAAAGCTGTTCTTTGGGGTATTTGTATGCTACTTGAAAAATAATGTAGTTTAGTCCATATTAGAAAAACACTAAACATAGGCAGTTATTATCTTCACTAAGTTGATTTACAAAATTTTTCATGAAATTCTGTACAGTGACTGATTTTTGGTTTGATAAACCAATAGGTTGTCTAATATGTATAATTAAACTCAGTGTTCAGACCCATTGAAATCTTTCTCTGAACTCTGGCTAAAGAAGCATTGACTAAACTCTAGTTAAATCAGAAATAATGCTTTAGGGTATCAATGTTCTCTAGCACAAAACAATACTTGGTAAATTTGCAGTTTACAACATAGTTTGGCTAGGATGAAGGGGAAAATGTCACTTGATGTTTGTAGGGTCTTTTTTAATCCACTAATCACTCATAACTTTGCCAAATTTGCCTTTGATTGTCAATTCTGAGATAGCAGATCAATTTATGACCATTGAAAAATACTCATTGATCTTCCCAGTTATAAAAAAGATAAATTTGCACTGTGGGGCATTTGTTCCTGAAAAGTAATGTAGTCTGTTCTGGATAAGAGAAACACTAAACATAAGCATTTATTATCTTAATCATTGTCTTAACTACGTCTATTTACCAGATCTTTCATAAAATTATGTGCAGTGATAAATGATTATGCTAACTATTATAAAAGGTGGTTGGTGGCTATTTTTCTGGGGATTGGGTTATCACATGCCTGAAAGAATGCATTTCAATGCCTAAATTGTCAAAGTCCCTATGGGCCTTCACACTGGTATAGTTATATGGGGGGCTATAGGAATATATCTCTTATCTCCCTCCATTTAAACCAAGACTAAATAAGGTTGAATTGGGGTAACATACATCCTATGTTATTACAGAAACAATTTATTTTACATTTATTTTAATGCTTTATCTACCTAAACTGATATGGTTTATGATATAATTATGTATAAGTGCATTTTAGCAATTATGATGAATGGGTGGTGGATCATTTTGTAGGTATGGCCTGATGCCACAAAATATATATTTTAATCATTATTGGTAAAAATGTGTTTCAATTTGCAGACTAGACTAAAGCATTGTTGGAGAGAACAAACAAATTAGACATATGAAGAAAAATACCCCTTAATACCCATTAAACATAAGATTGAAATAAACAAAGCTTCAGATGTGTATCTGTTTTCTTAAACAGACAGGAGATATAAGGCTCCAAGCTTTGACATATTTAATCTCACTTTTAGGACCATGGATGTCAAGATAGGACAAAAACTTGTAAATGAGCTTACAGTATGAAGAAGTTGTAAAAAAAATATATATATAAATCTAAAAATTAGCCAAAGAACAGTCTTATAGACAACATAAAAGACAAATAGTTGGTTCACCTTTATTTATAATACTACAATTTCATGCATGTAAACTGTTAAACAAAAAATTTTATGAGGACCATAAATTTTGATCCCATTACTGTTCTTTAATTTGCTACATGTTTTTAGTTATATATTAACAAAACAAGCATTCCTACACACAACAACTTTGGAATTATAAACATAGACACCTACTTCAAGAACTAGGCAGCCTGGTTCTTGAAAATTAAAATGGCTACAGTTGACACCACTCATTTTGCAATCTTAAAACTTGTTCAACCCACCTGAGACTCTAGGAGGGCAGACCTATGAGGCTTCGGATGGTTTTTCATTTGCAAGTTCAGGCAACTTTGGTAGACAGTGTCTGTTATGAGTTAACCAAAAAATCATGGTCATCCCCATTGTAATTCAAGTGAACTTTCCCAGTAGGCCTGCCTGTCTAGAGTATCTGGCAGGTTGACTTAGTGTTAGGATTGGCTTATGACCACCAGGTTGCCCGGACTTGCAGTCTCAGATGGACAATCCTGGACTGCAGTCTCAGTCAGGCAACCCAATTTATCAGCCAAGACAGTTATATTCTTACAAAATTAATTAAAAATTGGTTGACCAACAAGTCACGTGGACTTGAAGGCAAACAAAGTACATAAGCCTAAATAGACCCACCCACCTAGAGTCTCAGGTGGGTTAGGTTATGTTGCAGGTGAACAAGTGACATAAGCCTAATAAGGCCCACCTGTCATAGTCTCAGGTAAGGGCCAGTGTTTTAGGATTAACACATGAGCAACAAGTTGCCTGGATTTGCAGACAAACAAGCAACCTAAACCAGGTGCGGATCCAGGATTTTCTTAGGGGGGGGGGTGCAAAATATGTTGATCCAAAAAAAATTTAGGGGGAGTGAAAAATAGATTGATCCAATCAACTTGCATTAGGAGCAAGTTTAGTTAATGCAAACTTGAGTTAATTAAGTAAATTACACTACTTTGGACTACTTTTAAGCTAGGGGGCGCCCCCTGGATCCACCACTGATCTAAACTTTATGTATGAGATTTTCCGAATATATTACCCTATAGGCATTTCTAAAAATTATGGGTATTCACTAGTGAAAATGGCTTGTGACAGACTGTTCCTAAAGTGATGCAAGAAAAAAGAAACTTCAGGAAATAGAATAAAAACAGAAATTATATTATGGACAGCATTAGAGATTCATGGCTCTTCTGAATGAAAAAAGTCCATAAAATATAACAATATCACTAGATCATTATTGTTATCTGTGTAATATATATTGCTGTATTATGAATCATATACAATATATTATTGTATTGTTTGTACTTTCCAGTGTTTATTCTATTTCAGCATTAGGCTACATAATTCTGGGTTGCCACTTTAGTGAGGGGGCAGGGCAATTACCTCAGTTAGACTTCGAAAAAGACCTTCTAGTTTTTATTTTGCTACTTTCTATTTTATCATGGCTAACTGGTTATTTTTGTCCCCCCCCCTTACATTTTGAAAATTGAAACCACTGACATAATTACTAGATACAAATTATCAGCACAACTGGGTTATATTTTGTTTAGAGAGGAGCCTGAATAAAAGACTCATACTTAGTTACTTCATAATAAATAGAATTATTGTAGTTAATAGACTTTAAAGTGGATACTACTTTACTTTACTCCTCCCCCACTAATATGAAAATATATAGCCTAAGTCAGCTACAAATGACCAATTATTCCCCCTAGTCAGTTATTTAAAGAAGCAAACTTTTTGAGCTTAAGGTTACTAGGTTTCTATGGGCTGTTTTGAGCCTTTTAGCCCCTTTCAGATTCTCAACTTCTTTGCATAAAATGTGTTTTCTTTTAAAAAAAAATTCTTTTATTTTTTTCTGGATATTTCTTTCCCATCAAAATATTGTTCTCAAGATTCAACTCCAACGCATAATTTTTCTATACCAATTTTAGAACTTGGTCAATTAATCATATCGCCACACCTTTTTTTCCGGAAACGCATTGATAAAAAATCAAAAATATTTAGTACTACTGGTTGGCTTCCTATAATTTGAAAACTTGAGACTGTCTTAATGTTTTTGAATCTATTTGTTTATTTTTAGCGAAAAAAATATGGTGGAGTACACACAATAATCAAATAAAGAAAAACAGAAAACATCACTAAAAGGACTGAACACAATATGTAACAAAGATCAGTGTGACCAACTCCAGGAGGAAACAATGAAAAAGAGGATCACCCTCAAAAATAAAACTTAAAGCTCTTATATATGCAGCTTTGTTGTGCCATTTATTTGAATTTGTATCTCAATAAGGTCAAACTTATCCACTAAATTATTGTTTCAACACCAATGCAGTAAACAAAGCAAAAATTTACTATATCTGAAATACGCTGGGTCCTACAACTCTATTTCCCCAATAGAAGGGCAGGTATGAATAAAGTTCCAAAGCTGCCAGTAGCAGAATTGGACAAAAATCCAAAAGCTGCCGCCACTTTAGCAGCACAACTTGTGTTTTGACAGCTTTTCTTTGACCAAAAAGTATTTTTATATGTAAAAGTATTATTTCCAGACAAAATCTGCCAACAAATTTGAAAACTGCCTAGTAGCATTGCTACTTTGCTACCCCATTTTTTCCATGACGGCAGAAGGGTAGTGCCAGAAAGGAAAAGAATAAGTGGGAAACTAAAACTGGGGTATAAACTGCTAAGACCCTTTCGATTATATCTTTCTTTATTGTAAGACATTTTCCGATGCGCTATCCTTTGGCTCAGCTGCTCTATTTATTAGGACTCAAGAAGTAAAAGAAGGTGAGCATCTGAGCAAAATTCTGAGCCAATTCACAGAAGAAGAGAAGAAAGAGAAACATTATTGAGATCCAAAGCGACTATTTGATAACAACTGCTAAAGCATACAAACTCACATTCTGAAGGATTAGTGGACGGACAAATAGAAGCGAGATGTGAAGTATGCAAAAAGTTATCAATTAGACATCTATGATTGCGGCTAAGAGGAAGATCGTTATCTGTACGTCTGCATACCCAGTGTATGAAAAGTCAACTCACAATAAAACCCTGAAAAGGACAGAATCTGCAGGCACTAGCAATTACACATGCTAGGTGATAAAATAGATAAGGTGATAAATTATACGTAAGGTGATAAATTACACATGCTAGGATGTTCCGAAGCCCACAATTTTTGTGTTTTAGAAACTCAATGGTAGAAATTAGACCTGTTCTTTCTGAGGATGGTCATCTCCCCATAAAATCCTTCAAATCATTCTTCTTTAGGCATTTATATCTTTTGTAGTTACTTTCTGGTCCCTAAATAAAAGGGGGTGATAGAACAATTAGCCACATGTAACTTAACTCATCAGAAACTATTTGAAGGAGTTTTTCATAATGTTATATAGTATTTAGGCATTTTCCTCAAGAGAATCCTTTCGATTTCAGTCCCGTGCTGAGGATCTTGGGAACAGCATCCATTCGTCACCATCTTAAACGCACATCGGGTACCTATATAATTATTGTTTGACATTATTATTATTATTATTATCTTATTCAACACAGGAGAAAGCCATAGACTTGTCGCAGGAATGCTTGTCGCAGTATTGCTTAACATCTTGGAGTTGTTTTTTTTGCTGTGGCATTTTGTAAAAAAAACTTAAAAATTTTTTTTCGCATGCTGACTAATGACCTGCGTTGTTGGAGATGCCAATCTCCTGATTCAATGCCTTCGGCCAGGAGTGCAATTCGTGGTTTACGGGCTAATAATCAGACGCATCCCATGTTTTTCCCCTAGATTTATCCAGGCACCAATTTAGAGCTGGGTCGACTCTGGATGAGCTTACAGAGTCACAATATAGACCCCCGTTCCAAAATAAATAACCAGCAACATCAGGACTCGAACCCCTGGCCTCAGGATTTCAAGTCAATCATTAGGATTTGTCAATCTTTTGCAAGTTAGTCATAATATATTTTTAAATTTTTAATTTTACGAGTCTTGTAGAAAATATTTTTTTGACAAGGAGTCTTGGATGCATTTTGGGTCGGAATAACTGCTTTACTTACGAATATTCATAGATAAATTTGCATGGTTTGGCAGAAATAGTGGAACTCTTGTGATTTTTTATATTCTAGATTAACATTAGAGAAGCTGCGGAACCATCCTGACTTTCGATTCTTGCCACCGGTAGATCTACAAAAATGTAAAGATCTTGCAAAAGACATATTTCCGAAGGTGGAAAAGCTAAAAGAACTCCTAAATAAGCAATTTGAAGAAGATTATCTTCGTTGGTATGAAAATGAGGTATTTATTTGCTAATCTTGACTTCTTCATAAAACCAAACCTAATATACACTTTCTGATACCTTTTAGTCAGTGCAGAAGCAGTTATGTACAACTATCGTAAAGGGGTTTTATGGTTGTTGAGGTGGTGCTGTTGCAGATACCTTTCTTCTCCCTTTATAGAGGATAAAACCCATGGACCTAAGATTTTTACACTTTAGTAGCTTACCTTAGGCTATGAACTGACTAGTGAGAAGTACCAACAGGGAATATTCAAGGGACTAAATGTAGATTGTGAAGAGGTTGGCTTTAATACAGTATTTTTGTTCAGTTAATATTCACTAGAACAAGATTTAATAATAGATAAATATTTTGCTGGAATTGGTTGTTCCAGGTAAACCTCAAGTGCCAGAAATCTACAATAATGTATAATACCGCACTTGTACACTTACAATAATTTGAAAATATTGCAAGGTACTTCTAAATCAACGGACAAGAGGTCATTCTGGCATAAAATTAGTATCAGACTGCCCCTTCCCATAAAATGTATCATTTATACATGTAATCAACCACACCTCACCCATCGGGACCCACTGACGCAAATGGCTAGGAAGTGGTAATTTCTCAATTTCTGTCAAGCAAGCACTTGCCAGGATATGTTCCTTATCTTAAGAAAAATGGTATTTTTGAAATTTAGTATTTGCGTCTTAGTATTATACTAAATTCCAAGCAGACTGAATCACAATGTGTTACCACATTACACCCTATTTAAAGCAGAGTTGTCCCAACTCTCAGCAGTTTAGTTCTAAAATAAATTAATTTTGTTCATAGATATATGCTGCCATCTTTGTTTCATTATCTACACATATTATCAAATGGTCTCATTAGGGTCAAGTGTATGGTCAAATCTATACCATGTCCTTTTTTGTCAAAGGATATCAATTTTTAAAAGCATTCCTGTTTCTCTTTTTTCCGTCTTTAAGACTGTAAAATTCTCTTTTCACCCTCATTTTCGTATGTATCTTCTGTTTTATCTTGACTCCCAGCGGCTTAAGCATTAAATTAGGGTTTCTGCGTCAATATGATTTCAAGTTATATTCGAAACGTTTATAAATTTTTTGAGTTTAAATTTAATTCCCATTAATAGTTTAATTTGTCTGGGTGATGTTGTCGATTTACCGTTTATTTTTTGGGGTTAGAAATGCCTTGGATAGATTACAGATAACAATTTTGGTTTTTAAATTTTCACATATTTTTCCAGAACAAAGCATTTTCACATATTTTAATATTGTACAGCTTTTGAGGCTATGTATCACATTCTCTTGACCTTATTTAAGTGCTTATTGCATTTCCCTTTACTATGTACTTGTAGTAAAGTCTGTAATTCTGTATACACTTTCCAAAATAATAGTTGACCAGTTATGGTTTGGCTCCTGATGGTATTAAATGTGGCTATCAGGATACAATTGAACTGGCTTTGGAATTTGCTACTTTCCAAAAATTTGTCAAAAATGATTGGAAAAAATGGATCCGAAAGGATGTTACGAAAAATTTGATTTCCAAAAACAACTAAGGCTGAATCTAAAATAAATATTCACATTGGAATACACTTAAAGCATAAAGTGTAACATATATTGTAAAAAGAAACACTCAATTTTGTAAAGGTTAATTACTTTTAATTACTTTTCTTTCTTTTTTCTAAACATAATATGCCATTTGAACAGAATCATTATATTTCTTGCTGATGATTTCTTTCATCATCGTCTTTAAACTTTATGCTTAACGGATTATTTTACAATTGAAATATATGTGCGTTGATTTGGAGCCAAACATTTATATATACATTAAATCACTATCTAAAACTTAAAATAAATAAAAACACAGCATATAGACAAGCATTGTGTAATAACTTACACAAGTATTTTTTTAAGTCGCAAAACTAGATAGATCATTGAACTACTGGTTAAAACTTAGAGCGTTTGAAAAAATAAAACACGGTATAGGCTAGCATTGGAATTAATTCCAATTAGTGTTTTGTTAATTGCTTATAAAGTATTAATGTAGGATACTTCTTGAATGATACAAAAAGCAAAATAAAAAACAAAAATACTCAAAATATTAATTCACTATATTTACATGGATAGTTTAGGTTATATATATATATATATATATATATATATATATATATATATATATATATATATATATATATATATATATATATATATATATATATATATATATATATATATGCATATATATATATATATATATATATATACATACATATATATATATATACATGATACATATATATACATAGACATATATATATATATATGATATATATATAGACATATATATATATATATATATATATATATATATATATATATATATATATATATATATATATATATATATATATATATATATATATATATATATATATATATATATATATAATATATATATATATATATATATATATATATATATATATATATAGTGTGTGTGTGTGTGTGTGTGTGTGTGTGTGTGTGTGTGTGTGTGTGTGTGTGTGTGTGATATATATATATATATATATATATTAACAGAAGTTTTGTTGATACATAACTTAATTTTTAAAAACAAACAATAATTATGTACCCTAACAATTTATTTAATCACTGCAATATTTGCGCTTTGTACAACTTTTAAATAAGTCTGTTAAGACTTTTATCTGATAAGTCTTAACTGCAATTAAAAAATTTACGAAAAAATTCAACTCCAACAATTAAATTTACACACTATAAATGATAACTGTGATTAGCCTCTATATCAGGACTTGGCAATAGTTCATATAACATGACTTTTCTATTAAAATTTCTATATTTACATTTTTTTTACGATAACAATTCCATATTTATTAAATGTTTTCAAAATACCTTTATAACTGTATATATTTTCTCAAAAACATTTGTTACCACTACATACATTTTCCATATACGACTATATACATTTGTTTTTCGTTTTTTTCTTATCTTTGTCTTACGAATTTGGTTCTATTTCAAACCAACTTGTGTCCTTAACTGTTTTTAGCTTACTCTGTCTATTTCTTTATTTAGACTTTTAAGCTTTTTAATTCTTTTTGAATTTCAGGTACTTGAGACAGTTTAATAATGTTTTCGCCTGTAGTCTCTTTTTTCCAACTTCAATGTCCTTTTGGGACAAGGCTCCATTTACAACTTAGATCTGATAAGCTCAAAATTTAGCTGTTCATCTTTTTACCTGTTATTACCTATCAATGGACTTGTCTTTGCATTCTAAGGTTTGTTTACCAGGGCTGCTCTTTGGTAGCTCCTTACAACGTTTCCAGGTTCTCTTGTCATTGGCTACAGTAAAAGGACTATTATGAACCAACACACACAATAATTAATTATTTATAGCCACACTTTTTATTTATGGCCACAGTTTTCTCTTGGGCTATTCTGTTATCAGACAACATGGCCCTTTTGCAGAAAATGTACCTTGCCTTCTGGTACACGGTAATTTATTTTTAGACATACAAGTGATAATGACTATTTTCACTTTTGCTTCCCAACTTTTAGTGGTCTTGTCATAAGTTTCAACTTCAACTTAGGTCCTTTAGGCTATTAATGTGCCTTCTTTTAATTGTTCTTGTCATGCTATTCATTTGTTTTCGAAAATGACTCTCATATAAAAGAGCATAATTTTCCCTTTCTCTACTTGGAGCATATCTCCATTATTTACATTTAATCTCGGCCCGAGATTACGTATTTTGTACTTATTTGGTACAAATGCACGTATGTCAGAGTTTAACCGACTCCATTCAATTTTTTTCCTTTAATTTCGTCTAGCTATTTTTTTAACTTGGACCTTTAGGTTTGATATGCCGTCTTACGTATTATAGGGCTCTCCAGCATATTAGCGGTTTTAAATAAAAGTTTGGAAATATGTTCGTAGCCCTGATAATTCATTGGTTGTGATTTTCCCGTTATTTTGTATATTCTTTTCATTAACGGATCTAGATTTTGTATCACTTCACAGGAGTGATTTGAGAGTCTGATTATCCATTTTATATTAGTTTTTTTAAGAACCTCTATAAGTTTCTTTGAATCTGCTTCTTCTTTTAAAACTCGTGTTTTCTTTCTTGATTTTTGTGTTAGTTTCCACTACCCTCTTTAATATTTGAAAATCATCTGAGAGGATTTGTATTAGCACGGTTAACATATATTATTTTGAAAAGTCCTCTGTCACTACGGGGTGGCGTTTACTGGCTTAATGAACTTGTTTAATCCCTCTTTGTCGCTTATTGGTGTTGAGAGTTCGTGCGTCATGCCCTAGAATTTTATTTATTAACGTATAATTACCATACTTTTCTAATTGTGTGCTTTCCGCCAAATTGTGTGGTTTTCATCGCAGACATATGTTTTTTTGCCTACTTTACCCCACGAAAAAATAGAAAAAAGAAATGGTTCGTGCCAAATTCTGTTTGCGATAGGGATTATTAGCACCCATTGCAGTTTTCCTATAATCTCTTATATTATTCGCGACTGACATTTATCCTCAGTTTAATTTTCCTCTTAGTTTTATATAGTATTTGAGATCAACTTTTCCCTTTCGTGATATTTTGACTATTACCCTGTTTTTAAGGTTTATGGGTTTACTGCTCGGGTAGAATGACAACATCCTATTTATTTATTTTTCTTGGATGCTGGACTCCACCCGAAAATACAGCTCAAACCTTCTCCAAAGTTTGACTTTTATTTCTGATATACATTTGGTTAGCTTGGTGGATCCCCACAATGACAAGACGTTTAGCAGTTTTAATTTTTAAATGCCAATGGTCTCGTCATTGGTGTCTTTCACTTGTAATTTCCTTGCCCTGTTTATTTCTGTTAATGGTGTGCTATGAATTTATTTAATATGTGAAATTACTTATACCCAAAAAACTTTGTTTTATACTGTGCTATACTTTTTAAATTGTGACAAATTTTTTCTACGGATCTTAATTATGTTTACTGTCCATATTTGGTAAGTATCCATTCGTTATCCCCTACTGTTTATAATAAGATTACAGCCAATATATACTTGTAGAGCACTTAATGTAAACTCTTACTGCATTTCCTATTAATATTATTTTTAAATTTCTTCAAATTAATTTTTTTCAAATTCGGCTGGAGGTGCCACCTCAGAGTCAAAGGTCAAAGGTCAGTAGATGCTTTGCATTTACTTAACAACAAGATACCAGCAGTAATTGAGTTCACTCCAAATTTGCTAGCTTCCAATGACCCTATTTCAGTGGACTTGCCCCTTCATTTTTTTTACTATCTCCCAAAATAATTTCTTTTTCAATATACATATAAAAAGCATTTCCTTTTCATGCTGATTATAAATATGTATAATTCAATTAGTGTCACTACACCCATTAAAAGTAATGAGGCCATAATTAATTTTTTTCATGAAACGTTAATTTTTGACGAGTCTTGTCTTATCAGAACACTATTCACGAAGTTTCATTTCCTCCTGGAGAAAAAATTAGTGACGGAAAGCTGTGATTTGACTTACATCCGATTTTTTTTCTCTGGGAACTTACGAGTCTCTAGGCTATAATTTTTTATGAGTTTATTTTCGATGTTAATAATTTTTACTGACGAGATACACTATGAAGGAAATTTTGACGTTTTTAACATAACGATTAATGGAATAAAAGAATATAGATATTTCTTTACAGGCTCTTTACTCGTTTTCTTTTTCCCAGGTTATCATTATTTTATTCAAATACTAATCAGCTGGGAGAAACACTAGTTCTCCCTTTATCTGTTTCCTGGTCTGAATTTTGGATTCCGAAATTTTTGTTTCTCTTCCTTATAGTATTGACAAGTTTTCTGCGGACTCTATAATGTGGTTTACATGGTTCCGAATTCGAGCGTGGTTTTGTTGCTTCGTTAAATGTCTTTAGCTTCCTTTCATCATGAAGTATGGCCTTTCTCATTAGCGATTTAGCCATTTGTTCTGCTGAAGCAGGAACTTATTGCCGTCTATCTGTCTTCTTTACTATTCTCCATAATTTTTCTCTTAAGGATGTTTTTCTTAATAATGGTCCAGGTTTAGTTATATCTGTGTCTGTAGAAGAATTATCGGTTTCACATTCTGTTAGCTCCTGTCTGGTAGATGGCATTTGTTCCAAAGGCCATTTTTGTGTTAAGACTGTAGAGAAGTCTAGCGTATGAAAATTAGATAATTCTTTGGTTTCTTCCAATATTTCTTCCTCTATGGATTTAACCTCTGGTTTATTATGTCTTAAACCAGTAGGTTTAGTTTGAAGCTCTTCTCTATCGTTTTTATCGCTAGTATCTGATGAGCATTGAAGTTTTCCCTTTTTCTCTTAATTGTTGTGGAAA
Source organism: Artemia sp. Qi Xiang Cuo (assembly GCF_049724085.1). Taxonomy (NCBI): domain Eukaryota; kingdom Metazoa; phylum Arthropoda; class Branchiopoda; order Anostraca; family Artemiidae; genus Artemia; species Artemia sp. Qi Xiang Cuo. The sequence goes on from NC_142811.1 coordinate 3,417,677, forward strand.
GTTTGTAGCCAAAACTGAGCTAAATATTCCTTCCACTTCTCCCAACTGTTGTGGTCATTAAAAAGGTCATAGAATTCATATGGCCTTCTGATATATACTGGTGCAATTTTTTCATCTATTTCTTCGTTTGAAGGAATCGGCTCTGAATTCCATGGTTTTTGAGGAAAATCCTTTTTTTCTATAATGGTTTACTATTTCTTCCTATTCACTATACTGATGTTTTAGAACATAGGTTAAGGTATTTGGTTGAAATTTTACAATTCTATAGGGCCTTTTCCGTCCCATTTCGGTTTTAATTTTTTTTTTCATTCTAGATTTGTTTTGTATGCATAGACCAATTCTCCTAAACAATAATTACTCTTATTTTTGCTTTATCTGTTATTTTGCTTTTTGTTCTCTTTTCGCATCTTCCAAATTGTCATTAACCTGTTCCATAGCTTTTTGCATTCGCATAACCATTTCTTGTCTATATTGGTCCAGATTGTAATATATTCTATCATTTTGTATTTCATCCAAACAAATTCTGGGATTTCTTAGATGTTGTAAAAAATGGCGTTTCTTTTAAAGAACGTGAAAAAGCCGTATTCACTGCAAAAACTACGAAAGGTATCTGACTGTCCCAATTGTCATTTTCCTCTCTTGCGTGTATCTCCAGCATGTATTCTAATTCCCACTGTTTGCGTTCAACTTTTACATTAGCTGACGCCATGTAAGAGGAGGTAAATCATCGCTTTATGCCCAAATATTCCGTAATTTCGTCAAATAATTTGGCTCTAAAACATAGCCTATTGTTACTAAAACTTTCGTAATAGTTTTTGCCTTTTCGTCTTTAGTTAGGAAAGCGTATTAATATGAGTTTAAATGGTCAACTTTGGTCAGTACACACCTATTTCCTTACCTGGAAACTGTTAAACTTCCTCCTACCCCCAAATTTCTATAGACGTTGATTCTCCTACCCCTGAAGGGGTTGGGTATTGACCCAATTCGGCCCCAGGGGTCTTTGGTGGCGACTTCTGCTTGGCATACTCTTGCCAGCTTTTTATGAAATTTTTTACTTTTGAGTACAGTTTTGGAAAATAAAAATTTCCTTTTATCCTCCCAATAGTTTTCGCTTCTCCCATGTGACAGCCACTAGTTGCTTGTACCATCTTTAAAATTTTACCTTCCAACGATTTTGGAATTACTGGAATAATTTTTAAGTCCTTTTTTCTATAATCTTGTGGTGCTCTGTAATATCTTGTCAAAATATTTTTACATTCATCTAGATCAAAATTATCTAAGTCCTTCAAAAAATGTTTAAAGTGTTCCGCCAATTCTGTTCCTTTTGATAAAAAGGATTTCATGGTTGAACAAAAATCATCTTTATCTTGATGATTCAAAATATTTCAATTAGATAGTATTTTCACCCCGTCCCATTCGTCTTGGGTGGTTGTTTTCAAATTTTCTTCCGTATCTTGACTTCGTGACAAATAGTCTGGTAAAATGTTTGTAAGGCCCTTTATATATATTGGGGTACATGAATATACTTTCAGACGTATTATTCATCGTGTCAGCCGTGCTGAAGTATTTTGCATCGTATGTAGCTAAATTAGTGATTTTCGGTCTACGCGTAAAATGATTTTTTTCAAGCAAAAATTGGCAAAAATATTCTGTAAAAACTACAACTGCTAGGCATTCTCTTTCAACCGCTGAATATTTTCTTTCTGACTCTGTCAGCGATCTGCTATTTTATTGGACTATTGATTCTACTCCTTCCGAATTTATGTTTAATAATATTGCCCCAATTCCGTACCCCAAAGCATCTGTCTGTAAACAGAAGTCTTTTGACAAATCTGGCAGTTTAAGTATTGGCGCCTGTAATAATTGCCTTTCTATTTCATTCAGCGCCTTTATTGCGTCATATGGACATTCGAATTTGCTTGATTTTTTCATAAGGTTTGTCAAAGATTGTGATATTGTCACATAACCTTTAATATATCGTCGGAAATAACTTAACAAACCACAAACTGATCTTCATCTTTTTTTATCTTTCGGTGGCTGTAATTTTTCTATGACCGTAAACTTTTTTGGATTTGGCGAAATAGTACCTTGGTTTATCAGATGTCCAAGAAAAACTAGTTTTGGCACTACAATTTTTAAATTTTCTGGTTTTAATTTTAAGCCTGCTTTTTCAAATGTTTCCATTATTTTTTTGAACTCCGACTAAATGGTCTTCCAGGTTTTCAATAAACAAAATTACATAATCTAAGTAAGCCAATGTATCTTTTTTTCTTTCTGGTTCGTTATCTTTTAACACCAGATTCATTAGTCGACTAAAAAAGTTTTGACTAAATGATAAGCCAAAAGGCATACGTTCAAATGTAAACGTTCTTCCATCATCTAAGATTATTGTTGCTTTGTGCTTTGTTTCTGGATCTAAGGCTATTTGCCAATATCCTACTATTAAGTCAAAACTGGTGTAGTATTTTTTACCTCCCAGCGAATCTAATATCATATCAATTCCAGGTAATTTCACAACATCTTTTACCATGACTGCATTTATCGCTCTAAAATCTATGCATAATCTCCAGGTATTATCTTTTCTTCTGACTATTACTAGTGGAAAACACCAATCGCTAAAACTCTCTTTAATTATACCCTGTGCTTCCATTTCCTTTTTTTGGTCGTCCAGCCATGGTTTCAAATTTATAAGGTGTTTTATACGGTGATTTTTTAATTGGAGGACAATGTGTTGTTATTTTGTGCGTGATTAAGTGAGTTAATCCGTAATCCGCTTTGTTTCTTGCGAATGTCCATCTAAAGTCCTAAAGAATATTTCCCAGCCGGTTTTTTATGTTTTCCGGTAAATGTTTTCAATCAAATTGTGGCAAAAAATCAGTTTTTGTCATTCCATACTTTTCTTGTGGTTGCGGTTTCGAAGATATTTCTTCGTGGCTAGTGAAATTTATGCTTAATTCTGGGCTGCTTAGAGATTTTATTTCTGAATTTTAAATCTTTTCCACCGATCCAAGCCCTATTTGGTTCAGCTTTACTTTGTTATTCCTTAGATTTGACAATTTTAAATATATGATACTATTTTCAATTTTAATAACTTGATTTTCCATGAAAATCGTGGGGTATTCTTCGAGGGTTTATCCCCCTATCATGGCATCCATAGTTTTAACCTTTCTTTTTTTTGTATTTAATGTTGCTAGCACTTGAGTTGTTGTTCCCCTTCTATTGTGATTTTTCCGTTTATTTTTAGGTTATGATCTGAATCGTCTTTCTCTTTGTCTGTTGTTACGCAAATTTGTCTATTAGTTTAATTTGCATGGCTTATGGTTATTGCATCAGTTAGGGGTTCCCATGCAATCCCATATTTCGTTATAGCATCAACTCCTAGAATACAAAGAAATGGTAGCTGCTTACATATCATCACCGTTACTGTTATTTCCTTATCCCCTGTGCTAAATTTTAATGGACATTCCCCCAAAATTGTCAGCTCGTAACCTCTTACTAATGTCAGGGTATTCTGGAATCTACTTACGTGGTTTTTGACACTAGGAGGAAACCTCTTAAAAACTACTTTTTGGATTAAAATTTAGACGCGGCCGTATCCATTAGACACGGTAAATTTTGGAAACACTCAATATAAAAACAACGCAAAATCGGTATATTATTATTATTTTTATCTGTATCACAACACTCTAAACTATAAAGGGGTCTTTGTAAGGATTCAGCTCTGTCAACCTTTAAGGGCTGGTCTCTCCGTTTAAATGCCCACTGTTTGACCAAAGGTTTCTGGGGTTGTCCCAGTTTTCTTCAGCGTTGCTATTTGGACCCTGGGTGTTGTTAACCGTATGATTTCTAGGCCTAAATTCAGGAATATTATTCGGCGTCGGTCAAGTATTATTTGTTCCTTGCCTTCCTAAATTTCTGTTCAAAACACCCCTCTGCGTTTTGAACTGGTGTCTTGTCTTGTACGTCTGGCCTTCTTTGGGTATTCTATGTCAGCAATCTGCCGCATAGTGGTTTGGTTTGCCACAATAATAGCACTTGAATCTTTTCCTATATTGCTTGGTGATTTGCCCTTTCTAATGGGGTCTATACCTATTTCTGTATATTCTTGACCTGCCACTATTTGCTCTATAGCTTTTCTCAGGAGTAGGAGGTAGGAGTCCATAATACTTGGTATTCAAAGTCATTAAGGATCTAATACCGTGGGATTAGTCGTCAAATGGGGAGTGGTCAGTCCATGGTTGGAGAGTTTGGCCTTCCTTGTGCCTTTTTGTTTCACGATTTAGCTCCTCAAAGCTCAACCGCTTTTGTCCTCTCTCATATTTTACAAATCCTTGGGTTTCTGTGTTATTTATTGACATCTGATCAAACTTTTTAATGGCCTCGTCAATTTTTACCTCTGTTTCTACTAGGATTATAGCCTGCTCTAGATTTTCAGGTTTCTGTGATAATAGTAGTCTTAGTAGCTTTTTTGGTAACCCTTGCGTAAAAGTATGCAATTGTACTTTCTGTACTATCTCATCATTTCCGCCCTTCTCTGACTGTAAGCATAGGGATCGACAAATTTTATCTGCATATTCCCTGATACTAGATTAGGTATTGAATGTCACTACCTCTGTTCTTAGCCTCTTGGAGATACTCGTCTCTATGAACCTTCTTTTTAAATATTCAATTAGAGTGCTAATGTCCTTGGGCTCTTTTGCCTTAGTCGCCTCCAAGTGTTTAAGGGCGCTTCTCTTTAATCTAGCTGCAACTTATTGCTCTTTGACCTTATCGTCAAACGACTCAGTTAGTTCGTCGAAAATTTTCAATTTTTTGATAAACTCATCTATATCTGAAATTCCCACGTATTCTGGTATAATTTTGCTAATTTCAAGTACCATTGATAGGGAAGCCATTTTTTTCCTCTGGTAAAGTCATTTTACTTCAAAAATTAAATTTTATTTAGTTCTCTCGGTCCAGTTCTTACAACCACCACCATTTGTGGTAAAGTGGTATTACGGTTGTTGAGGTGAAGTTGTTGTAGATGCCTTTGTTCTCCTTTATAGGGAGATAAACTATGGCCCTAAGGTAATAAAACTTTGGTAGCGTGCCTTAGGCTATGACCTGACTAATGAGGCGTACCAGCTGGGTATATTCAAGAGACTAAATATAGATTGTAAAGAGGTTGGCTATAATACAATACTTTTATTCAGTTAACATATTCTAGTACAAGGTTTAATAATAGATATATATTCTGCTGGGACTGGTTGTCCCAGGTAGACCACAAGCATCAGAAATCTGCAATAATACATAATAAGATACTTAGACGCTTAAAATAGTCCGTTCCAAGGTACTTCTAAATCAACGAACAAGAGGTCAACGGTCCACCATAAAGTTAGCATCAGGCAGCCCCTTCCCATAAAATGTATCTTTTATACATTTTATCAACCACACCTTAAACAACCTTATCGGGACCCAATGACGCAAATAGCTAGGAAGTGGTAATTTCTCAATTTCCTGTTAAGCATAACTTGCCAGGATACGTTCCTTATCTTAATAAAAAGTGGTATTTCTAAACTTTTGTTTTTGCGTCTTAATATTTTTACTAAATTCCAAATTGACTTAATTAGAAAGCGTCACCACACCTACAGTACGGTTGGATTTTGCACCGATTTTGGCTTGCACGAAGGCGTGGAACATGCTTCCACAAGTGCTGAGATGTCGGAGCTCACTTAGGTCTTTTAAAAATAATTTGAAAAAATATCTTATTGAATTTCAAAAAATAGAGTTAATTAATAATTGAGATTTTTTTGTCTTGTTTTAAAAAGTATTATCATTATTATATCGCTTTGTTTTTTCTTTTTATTTATCTTTTATTATTTTGTAACGTTTAAGGTAGCTATAATTTCGGGGAGGAAGGGGGAGATCTCTTAGATTGTGATTTGTAATGAAGAGTAAAGTGAGAGTCGTAAAGCGTGATTAAGAGAAATGGTTATTTTTAGGGGACTCAACGTGGGTTTTTTGTATAGAGAAGTTTATTTATGTTTATTTATTTATACAAACCCCGATTGAATTGGGTAAAACCCCGATTGAACTGAATTGAATAGGGTACAGTAGCTAAATACTACCGTGAAGTAAGCTAAAGTTCATTACTTGTTACTTGGACTTCTTATATTCCTTTCAAAATATTTGGAGAAAAAGGAGACAAAACTTTATCTGAACATTTGATGAAGTCAGCTATAGTTCAGTTAAAGATACAAGCAATCAAAATTAACACCAGCAAATTTCAAGCAGAGCAATACCTTTTAAGCTAATAAAAGAATAATAATCATTATCTAACCTATATTTCGAGGTTGATTTAAGTAGGGAGCCAGTAGTGGGGCTTCCACTGGTTCTGTGACAGCCCTATCCCTTTTCCTATGACAACCCTCTGATGTCATAACACACCCTCACTGGCTCCTGTGATAGCCCTGGCAAGATTCCCGCCCCGGGCGAAATTCCCGTTACAGCCCTATCAAAATTCCCAGGACAGCCCTATCCCTTTTCCATGTGATTTCTACGGCAGTCCTCTGACGTCACAGAAGCCATAAGAAAACAGTAGTTGGCATTCTTCAACACCCATAGGGAAATAGCACTGAGTTTCTACAGCACTTCTATCCCTTTTCCTGTAAGAGCCCTCTGAAGTCACAACACCCAAGGCAAGATTCCGAGCAGAGCCCTGGTAAGATTCCCGTGATAATCCTGGCAAAATTCCAATGACATACCCTGGCAAGAATCCCAACCTTGGCAGGATTCCCACCCCTGGCCAGATTCCCACCTTGCCAAGATTCCCACGTTGGCAAGATTCCCACCCTGGCAAGATTCCCATCGCCATATTTCTAGGTGAAATTCCCAGTTTCAATAACCTGGAATGTGGTCGGGATAATACGAGGCATGTTTTTTAAGTAAGTACCGTTTTGCGATTCCACCACCACAGCGCTAAGGTCGTCGTTCTGCGCATGCGCGCTGGTAACCTACATCTCTTGTCTACGCACTGACGCCATTACAGTCTGATTCTTAATTGTATACGTGGTTTACTGAGTGTTAAAGATGACTCCGACAATGGTGAGTCCCGCTGATTGTAAAGTACAGGCTGTTATACGATTTCTTAGTGCTAAAGGCGTAAAACCGATCGATATTCATCGTGAGATCTGTGAAGTTTACGGACAAAACATTATGAGTGATGGAATGGTAAGGAAATGAGTGAGAGCATTTAAAGATGGCTGCACAAATGTGCGTGATGAAGAACGGAGTGGGCGTCCTTCAGTCTTTAATGAAGATTTGGTGCAAAAAGTGGAAGAAAAAGTAAGAGAAAACAGACGCTTTACAATTTCATCAATGTGCGACTGGTTTCATCAATATTCTCGTAGTGTTTTGTATCGCAGTGTGACTGAGAACTTGAATTACCGGAAATTGTGTTCACGTTGGGTTCCAAAAATGTTGACCTATTTGCTCAAAACCCAACGTTTAGGCAGTGCATTAACTTTCCTTGAGCAATACCACAATGAAGGTGAAGATGTTTTAGACCAAATTGTTACTGGTGACAAAACATGGGTGGCCTACGTCACATCAGAATCAAAACAACAATCCATGGAATGGCGACATTCATCATCACCCAAAAAAGTGAAATTTAAGCAAACAATTTCTGCCCAGAAAATCATGTGCACAGTTTTTTGGGACAAAAAAGGAGTATTGCTTGTGGAGTTCCTGCCTCGTAATAAGACAATCAATGCAGCGTCTTATTGTGAGACATTGAACAATCTGCGTCGTGCAATCAAGAACAAAAGATGTGGCAAGTTGAGTAAGGGCATCATTTTGCTGCATGACAATGCCCGTCCACATGTGGCTAATCGGACCAAAGATCTCATCAAATCTTTTAAATGGGAAACTCTAGATCATCCTCCATACAGCCCTGATCTGGCACCCAGCGACTACCATTTGTTCCTGCACTTGAAGAAACACCTGTGCGGTCAGCGTCTTCAAGACGATAACGAAGTCAAAAGAGTTGTGATACAGTGGTTAACAAGTCAGGGGGGAGAATTCTATGAGGAGGGTATTCAAAAAATGGTGCCAAGTTATGACAAGTGCCTCAATATTCACGGAAATTATGTAGAAAAGTAGATTAAGGTACAGGCTTTCATGCAAAAATAAAATTATTGCGATATCTTAGCAAGTCTTTTTTTAATTCCAAAACGGTACTTACTTAAAAAACATCCCTCGTACACACGTTCAATTAACAGGGAGAGATCTTAACCCCTCGCACCTGCACAATGTAGTCACCTATCCAGGTTGCAGCGGTAGCTAGCAACCTAGTAAGAGACGATCACGTCCAATGTTAAGAAATATAAAACCCATAGTTCTTAAAAAAAAGAGTCAGATCAAAACAAAAAGTACACCATTAGAACCGCCTTGTCCGAAACCCCTGCATAGTAAAATTTCTGTCCCTTGGCTTGAACAGCAAGGGAAATATATGGGCTTGAAAATCAAGAAAAGTGGCAGCTACTACAACATTCTGCCTAAACGGGATATTTTTTTCTTTTTTTTTTCTTTTTTTGTATCCAGAGACAGCTTGGCACTGGAACATCGTAGAGGGTTGTTCAATAGCTCATTTTAAAGGAAATTAATTGGGTTAAAAATCTATAGTAACTAAAATAAATTATTTCTAAAAGAGAATAAATTTTTCCACCAAAAACTGCATTTTGATGTCTTTTCACACTGCAGTCTTTCAAACATAATCGTATACCAGCGGTAAGAATTGAACCCACGCCTCTGAAGAGACTGGTGGCTAACACCAGTGCCTTGGTCCACTCGGCCAGGCTGCCTCTCATAAATAAATATATATATATATGTGAATTTGGGTTGCAGCAGTAGCTAGCAACCTAGTAAGAGACGATCAGTCCAATGCTAAGAAATATAAAAACCCAAAACTCCTAAAAATAGAGTCAGATCAAAACAAAAGTACATCATTAGAAATACCTTGTCTGAAACCCTACTAGATAAATAATGAACGTCAACATAGTTTTATATTAGAGCTATGACGTGAATAGAAATTTACAGTAAAGAACGATCGCTCATGCATAGTAACTGATATATGGTGGTTCCAGGGGTAGTTACTTGTGGTTCGTCTCTTACTATTTCAAAAAAGAAAAAGCCGTAGGCTTTTTCCTGTTTGTAATGATATAGCATAAAACGAATTCCAAGTTGCAACTGACGTCATCCTGTTTGTTATAGTAAAGAACAAACTCTTGCCCTTAGTTACCTACTATGTCTTGTCAAATTAGCTAATTAATTTCATCTAATGTTGTTTAAAAATAATTCCCGTACCGGGATTTGAACCCAAGCCAATTAATTGAAAACCAACTATCCTAAACCACTAGACCATATGAGATATATATAGAAAGGTAATTAATTGTTTTATGATCTCTTATAGTTCTATTAAAGGGGACACACTTGGCAAGACTCCATGACACATCCCTCTGGACTCCAATGACATCATACGACTGACGACGTTTTAAACCGTCAGGTCTAATATGCATGACGCAATGTTATGTAACCCTGACACAGGAACCAATGTGGGAACCCTCGCTTGTAACTTAACGACAGCTAACACCTTATGATTATGATTATGCAACACTGTCATGTAATACTTTTTGTGCCAGAAACCCCCAAAGAGTTTTTTTCATTAACTTAATGGCGGCACACGCTTTATATAATGTCCCGTAATGATTGCTCAATCATCACTGCAAGATAATACCATTTTTACATTTGTTGCCCAAAAGCCTAAAGTTATTTTCTTTGTTATGGCATTTAATGTTTTCGCTCGAAACACCTTTCATATTTTTTCCCCTACTTCTTGACCCCGCCAGGACTCGAAAGGTCATTCCCTTCCAATGGCTTTATGCCTTAACTGGAAGGACTATACTGTTATTCCCAGTATTTTGTATCTGGGGATCATATTTTAAAATTAACCTATTGCGTGACAGCTAAGATTCCCCATTTTTGGCAAGCACTTGAAAGACGTATTACTTTCCCAATCGGACACGCTCCAGGTGACATTTATTCTCAAGATATTAATATAAGGAAATGCATGTCTTACTTGTGCTAAAGAATACATCTTAAAAATACAGACATTGTTTATAAGAGTTTTATTATTTGAAACAAATTGACAAATAATTTTAAAAACATCGAAAGAGACAGTTAAAAAGCACGATAAAAATCAAGGCTGGAAAAGACGTTATTCCCACAGTTTCAAATCAATTATGCATTTTAGAAATGAACGTGTCTCATACGGCATTCCCACCTCTGAAACAGGGGATTCAGTATCTGTATTGATTTGTCGTAATTCTAAAACATTTAACTTTTAGCTTTTCGCCATTCCGTTGACTAGAATAATTTTTTTATGCCACAATTCACTAGAAAACCCCTGTACTGAAGAGACACAGTCTTTTTGGCTAAAATAAAGTCTATGTTATCAGTTTATTTCATAGCATTAGCAGTACATTTTAGAAACGAGCGTGCCTCATACGGCATTCCCACCTCTGAAACAGGATATTCAATATCTGTATAGATTTATCGTGATTCTAAAACATTTAACTATTAGCTTTACGGCATTCCGTTGGCTATAATGCTAGTTTTATACCACGATTCGCTTGAAAACCGCATACACTGAAGAAACAAAGTATTTTTTGGGCTAAAATAAATATCTATGTTATCAGTTTATTTTATAGCATTAGCAGTACCTTTGAGGAATGAACGTGCCTCATGCGGCATTCCCGCCTCTGAAACAGGAGATGGAATATCTGTATAGATTTATCGTAATTCTTAAAGATTTAAATTTTAGCTTGGACTCTCAATAAATCCAAAGGGGGAGGCATGTTGCATTTATACCCACAAGTGTATCAGCCCTGGACAACACAACCCATTTAACTTAACCCCCGTTCAACTAAACCTCTCCTTAACCCCACCCATCCGATGTAGATGTAAATGAGACCCAATTTTATAACCGTGCATCTGAATCCGTTTGTCTGAATCCACGTTCAACAGAATATCCAATTTTTACATAACCTCCCTTTGTCTCAGCCCTCATAAAACCCATGGGACATATTTCAACAAAAATATCAAAACACGCAAAGGCGGGATAATTCTATTTCGAGTAACTCTTGTCCCCACCCATCCAACGAACTGCGAGGGAGTTTGGTTAGTGTCTACTCATTCTGGGGAGTGGAATCCGGACTCTGGCTAGGTGATAAAGGAGGTTAAAAAATGCTTTCGCTCGAGATAACTTAAAAAGTATTAATAATAGGGAAATAATATGGAAATTATCATTGAATTACTAAAGCATGCCCGCCTCTGACGACAAATTATCCCTGTTTCTAGTGCTCAGCTAGCAAGATTCTCACCCCTGGCAGCCCACCCGAGATTCCAGGCGTTCTATTATTTCTTCTATATTGGAATGATTCCTAGCCATTTTACTACATTGTTTTTCTGGAAGATCTACCGGATTTCCGTGACCAGGTCTAATATGAATGACGCCAGTGTATCTCACAAGCTAGACTAAAAAGACCCCATAGGGGAATCCCCCAAGCACGGCACACACACACGGGTGCTGTGTAATAACGGCAGTGCATATCTTAAGCAATGACACCTAATGGTAGAGATTGGAAAATCATCTTGCGAGAAGGGTAGGTTCCCAAACCGTTAAAAACTATACTTATAGCCCAGAGCAGAATGGGGCTGCTACACTGTTTTCACACTGACACCAGCTTTCCCCCCTCCGTCATCCACATGACACCAGCTCTCACCCCCTAAGACATTTTCAGCCTTTTCTGTTCTGAAAATAAACTTCTGGAATCTAAATAAAACAACCCTTTGTTTTGTTTTGTTTTTTTTTACTTGACCTGCGGGGACTCAATATTCCATTGCTAGGATATGTTACTCCAATGCAATTCACGCCAAGGATTACTTAAAACGCTTCTAGGGTTTTCCTTGTTTTGGTAATGATTTTACAGGTTGACCACAATTTCTACACTTTGCCCCTGATTTTTATATTGGTCTTGTTTTCTTGGGCTACCCCTGGATTCTATAGTTTGCTCTTGTTCTTATAAAATTGACAGGGTTTCAATGTTTGGCCAATGATTGCATAGAAATTGACCATGACTTCTAAACTTTGATCGCGATTTCGATGGTAAGATCTAGCTTTCTATGACTTGGTCCGGAGTTCTAGGGTTGACTCCGTCATGTAGATAAGTACCCTAAGATTTTTCCTGGAATACATTGCCTTTCTTGACTTTAATATTTCATAACGATAAGACACAGACGTTTCTCACTTGACTCTTTGTAAGAATGTCAGGGAATATTTTTTTTTCCTGGAACACCAAGTATTCTTGGGTTTAATGTTTCTTGACATAAGCAATGATCAGGTTTTGCTACCCCTATGACACCCTTCATAATCATTATAAGTGTCTTCTAATTTTTGAAACACAGAAACACACACACACACAAAAACACAAACGCACACACTCACAAGCAGACACACACAAAAACACACTCACACACAAACACACATACGTACATACACACAAAGACACACAAAAACACAAACAGCACACAAACACCCAAAAACATACACACACATACAAAAACACACACGCAAAAACACACACAAAACACACACACAAACACAACCACACACATACTAAAACACACAAACACACACACAAACACAAAACACACAAGACAGACACACACACTAACACAACCACACACATACAAAAAAACACACACAAACAAAAAACACACAAACACACAAACCGACACACACACACACACAAAAACGCACACACATAAAAAAAACACACACACACGAAAACACACACAAAAACAAAATCACACACACACACAAAAAAACACACAAACACATAAAAAAACACACACAATAACACACAGATACAAAAACACACACACAAAAAACACACCAAAACACACACACACACTCAAACGCAAAAACATACAAAAAAAAACACAAACACAAACATACACACACAAAAACACACACACAAACACAAACAAAAACAGACACAAACACAAAATCAAAAATCACACACACACACAAAAACACACGAACAAAAAACACACACACACAAAATCACAGAGACAAACACACACACACACAAAAGACACAAAAACACACGAACTCAAAACACACTAACAAAACACAAACACACAAAAAACACCAACACACAAAACACACACACACACGCAAACAACACCACGCCATTGGAATTTTTTCATCGAACAGTAAGACCTGGAATAGTTTTGTAGTGTTATGCCATGATTTACCTTGTCCCAGTTACACTCTCTTGATGTTTCTAAGTTCATTTTGGGTTTTCTGGTTGAAATGTAAGACTTCGAATATTTTTGTACTGTTTTATCGGGAGTTACCATGTCACTATTACATTCTATTGATGTTTCCAAGTTCATTTCGGGATTTTTTCATTGAAATGTAACACTTGGAATATTTTCTTAGTGCTGTGTCTTGTAACTGTTACATTCTCTTACATTTTATATTATTGAAAGTCCGGACGCCAGGTGTTGAAAATGTGAACCATACCACGACGGAATGGGGCTGCTACGAGAATTAGCCTACCCTCCACCCCCAAAGTGACCATGCAGTTTCAAAATACCAATGGCACTTGATTGTGAGTTGTAGAACACTCCGAAACTTGACATTTTATTATATGTCGGTGTTTCATGCAAGAAAATACATGTTTCTTAAAGTTTGAGGTGCAGTTTTCCGCTCAAATAGAAATGCCTAGAAGCCATAGAATGTTTTCATAACAAACTAACACGATTAGTTAAAAAAAAATGGCACGGTTAAAAAAAAATGGCAAAACCATATGAGTCTTGAACAGTCTTGGAAAGTATAAACAAAATCAAATTGAATATTAGATATATAATGATATTAATTGTTGAAAGATCAATCAGTTCAAGTTTTTTTTTTCACTTTAATTTTTATTTTCATTTTCAATGCTGTAAGAGCTGGAAAATGATAAATTAGTAATATACGAGTAATTCGTTTTTAGTGAAGCACCAATGACGCAGAAGGCTTTAGGTTTTTACAGTTAAAGAAGAGGGCAGTATCCAAATTTTGTTTGTAGTGAAACTATTTTTGTCTTGACCAATATTGAAAAAAACTAGTACAGCAAACTGAAAATTTGATACACCATAATAGTAGTTGCCAAAAGCTCTTAGTTCAAAATGTGACCTTAATTTTAATATTTACTGTAAATTTTAAGTACAAAAACAAATATTTGTAATATAATTCGTTTTCAGTAAAGCGCCAATGACGCAGTAGGTTTTAGGCTTCTGCAGTGAGACGATACCCAAGCTCTTCTTTGTAGTTATTTTTATTCGATTCAAACTCGATTTGCATATTCAATTTAAGTTTCACTCGTTTTAAAACTTATTTATTCATTTACATTAATATATATTGTATGTTTTGTTCGCATTGATTGTTTATTTAATTTCTGTTCGTTTTAAGTTTCATTTATACTTTAATAGCAAAGTATTTGTTTTCGTTTTAAGCTTGATTTTCATATTCAATCTAAGCGTTACTCGCTTTAAGATCTATTTATTCATTTATATTATTAATTGTTGTATGTTTTTTGCTATGATTGTTTATTAAATTTCAGTTCGTTTAGGGTTTCATTTATTCTTTAATAGTAATTTCTGGTCGTTTTGAGTTTGAATTTAACAGGTATTTGTATCTCCTGAGGTTAAGTTTAAAATGGTCTTTACTTTTCTTTGAAAAACTTATTTTTTGGAAAGTTTTTTTTAATTAATTTTTGTTCGTTTTTTATTGCAAAAAGTTTCAAGTTTTTTTTTTTGGGCATGGGGAGGGGTGCTTACTGTCCGATTATTCTTGACTTTAAAAAACCGATCTAGAACTTTCAATTTAAATCGAATGAGGCTTTTATCAAAATCTATACGATTATCTCTTTGATAAAAACCTTATGTATGAACAATATACAGCTTGCATAACTTGTGGACAGCGATTGACAACAATGAATGGATTGAAAAAATAGCTCCAATAAGGGGGTTTAGACCATTTCACTTGCTGACACAAAGCGATCACGGCTATTTGGAATTGACCTTAATAGGAATTTGTGTGCCAAAGCAATTTTGCATCTATCACAGAGTATGTATTTTAACCTAATAATTCGATAATTATAATAGATTTCCTATGCGTTCTTTCCATACAAAACCCCTTCCCATAACTTATAAGCCCCTCTTAATAGGTTATGACCCAGGGCATCACTTACAATGCCTGCCCCGGGCCCTGGTGGGCTGTGTCGACACCAGAGTTTTTGTTATCAGAATTTTGAACTATTTTAACAAAATATCTATCTCAAAATTTTTATCTGATGCATTGAGGGTGTGGAGGAGGGAGAGGGGCTAGTTGCCCTTCAATCTCTTTTGACTCTTAAAAAGTGAACAAGAACTTTCAATTTTCAATCAAACGAGCTCTCTCTAAAGTTTATACGAGCATCCTTCCATAAGAAATAATAGGAAGGATTCGGAGAATCCTTAAATTACAACCATTGCCCTGAGGGCTTTTGGGGAATTGTAATCCTTAAAGACCTAGTCTCCAGAACTTAAAACTACGTTTAATAAAATGGATGTCTTAAGAATTTTCATTGGATATGTTAGGGGTAAAGGTGTCCGTGAGAGGGGGGTTAGTTGCCCTCGAATCACTCTCGACAATTACAAAGTGCACTCGCCCTCGGAATTTCCAATCGAATGTGCCTTTTTTGAAGTTTCTACGACACCTCCTTCTATAAAAAACTTACATGCCGCCAGGGCATAACTTAAAACTCTTGCCGAGGGTCGTGGGGGAGTGTCCTCCTCAAAAACATATTTTCTATCTGAAAATCAGCTACACTGAACAAAATGGCTATCCCAAAAGTTTGATTGGATGTGTTTGGGGAAATGATGGGCGTAGGGAGGGGGGCTAGTTGCCCTCCAATAACTTTTGACTATTAAAAAGGGCACTATCCCTTTGAATTTCCAATTGAATGGACCTTGTTTGAAGTTTCTTTGGCAACACCGTCTATAAAAAACCTAATATGACCCCAGGACAAGTCTTAAAACCATTGCCCTGACGATTGTGGGGGACTATACTCCTCAAAAAAACGTTTTCAATATGGAAATAATCTACTCTGAACAAAATGTCTATCTCAAAAGTTTGATTTGATGTGTTTTGGGAAATGATGGGCGTAGGGGGGGGATATCTGCCCTCAAATGAATTTCGACTATTAAAAAGGGCAGTAGCTCTTTAATTCCCAATTGAGTGAGCCTGTTTTGAAGTTTCTACGACGTCTCTTATAAAGCCCTTAAATACCCCCCGGGCATAACTTAAAGCCCTTGCCCTGAGGGTTGTGGGAGAGTGTCCTCTTCAAAAATATATTTTCAATCTGGAAATCAACTATGCTGAAGAAAAATAGCTATCTCAAAATTTTGATTGGATGTCTTTGGGGGAATGATTGGCGTAGGGAGGGGGACTAGTTGCCCTCCAATCACTTTTGACTATTAAAAAGGGCACTATCCCTTTGAATTTCCAATCAAATGAACCTTTTTTGAAGTTTCTACGACACCGCATTTTATAAAACCTTATATGCCCCCAGGGCATATCTTAAAACCCTTGCCCTGAAGGTTCTGGGGGAGTGTCCTGCTCAAAAATATATTTTCTATCTGGAAATCAACTACGCTGAACAAAATGGCTATCTCAGAATTTTGATTTGATGTGTTTGGGGAAATGATGGGCGGGGGGGGGGGGGGGCTAGTTGCACTCCAATCACTTTCGGCTATTAAAAAGGGCACTAGCCCTTTAATTTCCAATGGAATGAGCCTGTTTTGAAGTTTCTACGACAACGCCTTCTAGAAAAACCTTATATGCCCTCAGGGCATAACTTAAACCCCTTGCCCTGAGGGTTGTGGGGGGGTGTCCTCCTCAAAAATATATTTTCTACCTGAAAATCAACTACGCTGAACAACAAGGCTATCTCAAAATTGTGATTGGATGTGTTTGGGGAAATGGTGGGCGGGGTAAGAGGGGGCTAGTTACACTCCGATCACTTTAGACTATTAAAAAGGATACTAGCCTTGTAATTTCTAGTCGAATGAGCATGTATTGAATTTTCTACGACAACGTCTTTTATAAAAACCTTATATGACACCTGGGCATAAGTTAAAACCATTGCCATGAGGGTTTTGGGGGAGTATCCTCATCAAAAATATATTTTCTATCTGAGATTCAACTACGCTGAACAAAATGGCTTTCTCAAAATTTTAATTGGATGTTTTTGGGGGAATGATGGGCGTGGGGGGGGGGCTAGTTGCCCTCCAATCATTTTGGACTATTAAAAAGGGCAGAAGCCCTTTAATTTCCAATCGAATGAGCCTGTTTTTAAGTTTCTACGACAACGCCTTCTATAAAAACCTTATATGCCCCCAGGGCAGAACTTAAAACCATTACCCTGAGGGTTGTGGGGGAGTGTCCACATTAAAAATATATTTTATAGCTGGAAATAAACTACGCTCTAAAAACTGGCTATCTCAAAATTTTCTTTGGAGGTGTTTGGGGACATGCTGGGCGTGGGGGGATGGGGGCTCGCTACACTCCGATCGCTTTCGACTCTTAAAAGGGGCATTAGCTCTTTAATTTCCAATTGAATGAGCCTGTTTTGAAGTTTCTACGACAACACCTTCTATAAAAACCTTATATGCCCCCAGGGCATAATTTAAAACCCTTGCCCTGGGGGTTGTGGGGGGTATCCTCCTCAAA
>NC_142811.1:3436036-3550955 GCF_049724085.1 Artemia sp. Qi Xiang Cuo
GGTCAGGAACCTCTAAAAATAGAAGGAGTAGAGGTAGGTACTTCAAAATACCTTCCTGTGACATACTTCAGTCTGTAGACTCATCCCTGAAAGTTTCATTTTCCTAACCTAACTTCTTTTTAAGATAGTGAAAAGTGACTAAACTAGAATGTTACCAAGAAAACATTTGGTATTTCATATCATGCATAATAATTCTATCTAACCAAGTAGCTATTCATTTTTATGGAATAAGAAGTAGCTATTTATTTTTTTGGAATTTTTCCAATCAGAGAGGAGAAGCTATTTGTTTTATCTTGGATCTTAAACAGAAACAAACAAGATCTTTCCCCACAAGAAGAATTTTTTTTCAAAGAGGATGGGGACACAAAATCTAGTGAACAAAATAAAATTACACTCCTGTCACCAGAACTTAACTTAGCAGTGAACCATATTCAGTAAGATCTGTTTTTCCATTTATGGACTTGATCCTTTTTGGCACTGAACCCTCTACCTTGTCTCATCTTGTATATTTTTATTTACTGTCCTGTTGTCAAACATGAGAAGTACTTTTTTCAAAAATTATGGAGAGAAGAATAATTGCATGAAATTGCCTAAATTCACTCAATGTCTTTTTCTGGTCCGTTTTTTCCCTGCTGATTTTTTCATCTGAAAAAGAGAGAGTCACACCTTTTTACTCAAATCTAGTTGCTATTTTATACAAATATCATGTTTAGGCTCCCAATTTTTTTTTTTTTTTTGGCAACAGATACTATTAACCCAATATTTACATTATGAACCAACACTGGTATATAGACCAAATCCTGAGAATTTTTTCCATGGTAAAACATTGGTAAAATATTTACCATGGTAAAATATTTTACCAAAATGGTAAAACATTTTTGGGTACTTGAATATTATATGCCACTCACTCAAGTGCTTCTTTTAATTAGAATCTGTTTCTTTGATGCTAAATCTAGTTAAATAACAAAAAATATGATTAAAATATAATAATTTAGAACTGAATATGGGCTATATCTTGGACTATTAAGGGGGGGGGGAAGTATATTTATAGTGTCTCACGCTACGCTGAAATAAACTGAAGACAACACCGGGTGTAATCTAGAGGTTTATTGAGCATAAACTTTAGTGAGAGGCGTATAATACACAAGCACCATTTTTGGATTGGTTAGGAGCATTGTTATTCAATGTTGAATTTTTCTGTTATTTTGTATGCAATCTTGCTATACTTTGCCCCTACCCCTCTAATGTGCAAATACATAGCCCAAATTATATGTTTCCAATGCATTCTGGTATCTGTTGCTTGTTTCATCACAGTATCTTCAATTTACAGATAAACAGGTTGAAACAAGAGAGACACATTGGAAGATAAAACATATTTAATGGCTATAAATTTTTACATAAGGGTGAGGGGGTTGGTGATAAAGTATAGCAAGGCTACATGCTAAACATGTTAGCTAGAATTATTATAAATATTATGAAGGATCAATTGTTTTCTTAACATATTTTTTTCTCTACAGATCCTTTCTCTAGGCATATAGGCTGCCTTCAAAAAACAATCAAGTGGATTTTTAAGGAAAAATTTTAGCCAAGCCCCTTTTTTTAGAAGTTAGTTGACTTAAGATAGGCCTAAGTCTATCTTAACTCACTAAGTTCAAAACTTAGAGTAAGAACCCCACAGCTTGGCCAGTACTTAATCTTGACCATATATTCTGATTAAAAAGTATCTTTCCTATACACAGACAACAGACTCAATCATGGACATTATATGTATAGGGTTAGATAGTTGTAAATGGCTGATGGTCAGCACTAGACCAGTTAGGATTGGCTGAGTACAATCTTAGAAATAATCTGGTCTTTCAAAATTTGAATGTAGACAAAATTTTGCTCTACACTAGTATATATAAATAGAATTATTCTGTTTCACAGCATTTGTCTAGGATTAAGTACATCCAGGGTTGACTGTGTCTGTCATCAGGAAATGTCATTTCAGCTTAAGGATCCTGTGTCAAATATTAGAGAATTTTTTAAGATTAGGCTCAAGCATTAAATGCATGGCCAGGATGGTTCAAGTAAGCTCCACAGTTGTCTATCAGTATATTTGAAAATGTGAGTGTTTTGTATGGTTAAAATATTGAAGCTAATCATAAATTTCTTAAAAAGATTTTGACAACTTGTTAAAAAGATTTGGTCTCAACTTACCTTAAAAATGAATAGCCTAAATTACAACTTTGGGAGATATTTTCAGGCTTCTGTTTCTACTCTTTTATTGCTGTCAAGACTAACAAAAGACAGTCTAGACTTCAAAAGACTAACCAGAGTGAACAAAAGACAGGTCTAAGTTTTGCTGGTCTCAACTTTGATGAAAATTTTGGTTTGTCTAATCTTGGTTTGTTTTTTGTTGGTTTTGGTTTGGTATTGGGCTTCAAAACCATTCTTGGTTTTGGTTTGTCTAATTTTGGCTCTTTTAATTTTGGTTTGTTTAATCTTCTGTCTTTATAATTAAAAACACATTCCCTGCAATTTGATTAGGATCTATAGCTGGGTAAATATGTAGGAAATTCATAAATATTACTTTACTTAACATATTTACACATTACTTAATGCTCTTTCAAACATAGTAGCCTAATCATTTCACTCACGAATATATTACAAAACTCTCCTACTTTCAAATGTTTCCAATCTGG
The DNA here is from genome assembly GCF_049724085.1 of Artemia sp. Qi Xiang Cuo. NCBI lineage: Eukaryota > Metazoa > Arthropoda > Branchiopoda > Anostraca > Artemiidae > Artemia > Artemia sp. Qi Xiang Cuo. The sequence continues at coordinate 3,438,721 of NC_142811.1, forward strand.
CTTTTTTAGAAACAGAGACTATGAAACCTTAGCTTCTTTAAAAAATACTTTTCGGGCTCTTTTTTGGATGGATTCAATTTTTTCTTAGTCCTTCTTAGATTTCCAAACTAAATCATTAGGGGCTTCTTGTTGTGTTAGAAAGTTTAGTAGCTAAATTAATAGAGCTTTCAGGAATGTGTTGACAGCCAAAATTAGGGCCCATGAATCTCTTTTCCAACATCTATTCTCTCTCTTTTCCCTTTAGTTAGGGCCAGGGCTGTTACTCCTAGTCATTTATCACTATTTCTAGTGGTTTTTGTATTGCCTAAAGATAAAAATCACTAAATCAGCTCATGAATCACTAGATTATTGAAGTAATTACTAAATCAAAACAAAATTCACTAAAATCTAGTGAAGTTTTTCAACTGGATGGCAGCTCTGGCTAGAGTTTATGCTTATTTGTAACCATATGCAAAAAAAAAGTTAAAAATAAATTTCCCCTTTATTTTAGATTTATTTAATTTTGTCAAATTTTTATAAAAAAAATTTTATTTAAAAAAAAAAAATTATATTTTTTTTTTTTTTTTTGCACAGCCAAACATTACGTGTTTGGGAGTAAAAAAATTTATTTTTTAAAATAATGTTTTTTAAAAAGCCCGTAAAAATTATGGATTTTAAAAACTTTATAAAAATGTGTGCCATATAATGTTTAAAAACCCTAAAGTAAGAGGTTATCTGTCTACTAACCGGCAGCCACCTAAAAAGGATATACAGTCCATTGGTAATTTTAAAAAATTAGTTTTAGTTCCAAAAATTGGAAATGTAAATACAACTGATCTGGGTTTGTGATACTTATTTTTTAAGTTGTAATTTTCGAAATTTCAGGAATAAGCAATTAGCTTTGATGTTTCCTCTCCCCTCAATCATTGTTGCATAACTTAAAATATACAAATGATAAGTCACAGAAAAATACTTAGAATAACCTTTTAGTTTATCATATTCTTGATTTATTTACTGCTGGACTCTTTATGTTGGCCTTTTTTATGTTATTAAATTGAAGTTATAAATGCTAATATTTTGCAACTCAATTCTAAGAAGAGATTGGCTGTTTTGGTACTCTTTCTCAGACTTGAAAATAAATGTTCATTTGAGTCATTTATTTGTATTTCAGTAATTTGACTACCTACTTTTGTTTATAATTATGTTAGATGCTAAAATAATTGTAAGACCAGTTTGCAATGAAAGCTATGGTAAATCTGGTAAATGCTGAAACCATCTAACCAAAACTATATGAATTCAACTTTTTTGGTCTGAAAGGAAGTTAGAGAGTCTCATAGTACCCTAAAGCAATGGCACCCTAAAGCAAGTAGACATCCATGCAGGAAGGTGGAGCTTGAGGCTTGCCTGTGAAATCCTAAGGTTCTTTGAATTGATGGATGATTGTTATTCAATTCGGAAAAAGTTCAACAAATTCTTCTGTAGTTAGACTAATGTCTATACTAGGGGTCAGTCTGCAAAAATCCAAAGACAAACAGAATCAACTAGACAGAGATCTTCTATCTGGTCACTTAGAGCAGTTAAAGACTGAAACTCGTTCCCCGAAGAAGTAGTTTTGGCACCAACTCTAAACAGCTTCAAAAACCGTCTTGACAAGCATCTACACACAGAAGTGTTTATTCATAAAACATAACATACAAAAGTGAACTTTGTGCACTATTTTGAGCCACAATTAGAGAGTGCCATAACAGGATATGATATCCTAGTAAGAGTCACTGTTCCTGTAAGTTATCTAGTAAGCTACTTCATTATTTTTTTAAGATTTTTGTGTCCCCCCTCCCAGACACACAAAAAGACCTAGTTAATTTGCCAGTGCTGCAGAGTCATCTAATGAATAACTTTTAGGTTAGTTTTGCAAATGTCCTTAAAAATCTTAAATACTGGCTGGGGTATCATTACTTTGTAAATGGCAAAGATGATGCTTGTTTGTTTCAGTGGCAAGTCCTTCAATTGCCCTTAGCCTCTAAGCATGCTGTATAGTTGAGTAAGTGGGCATAAAAAAGTGACTGCCAGGATAGATAATGTGTCATGTAAGCACCATCCTGTAGCTAAAAACGTTTATGAATGTTTGAAATTATTTTCTTTATGGAGGCAATTGGCCTTTGTGGTCAAAATCTTGACTCAGTTTGGCAAATCTGCCCATAAATATAATAACTCGTGTCTCTGTGGATTTTACTCGTTAGTTTTACACCTGTCTTTAAAAATGTCGCAGTACCCTGATACTAGGGGGGGGGCAGAAAATAACCCCAAAAAAGTTAAAAATTTGAACCAAAAACAAATAAAATCTTAAAGAAATTTAAAAATTCAAAAATTTAGATCCTTTTTCATCGGGCTGTGTTGGTTATTATCATCCCCAGAGGCATATTTATTGGACCTCTCAAGTATGATGAACCAAGTGGTTATCTCAATATTTCATTTGGATTTATTGTGGAAAAAAGGGGAAAGGATAAAGTGGGCTAGTTGCCCTTCATTCTGTCTGGTCACTTAAAAATGCACTTGAACTTTTAATTTTTGTTTGAATGGGCCCTCTCCCAATCTTCTATAACCCTTGGTTTCATAAAATTATCCATAGGGAAAAAAAAAAAAAAACAATAAAGGTCTAACCAAATTTCACTGTTTTAGATAAATTCTCTTTTGTTTTTATCCATGATTGTTCTTTAGCAAAAAATACACAATTCCAAACATTTGCATATAAAGGCTTTAAACGTCTATCTTGGGGTCCTCTGATTATTTTGTTGTTAGGGAGGGAGAGTGATACATCAGAGTATTTATTTTAATGCCAAAACATCCCAACTCTCATTGAGCCTTCAGATAAATACAAAATTAGTTCTAAGGGAAAGACAAGGGAAGGTTGAAGGTAGAGATTGATATATAATCCCCAGGGCTGTATCCAGAACTTTTGTTTTGTGTTTTTTTTTTTTGGGGGGGGGGTGAGTTACAAAATAACTTTTAAAAATGTGTAGGTTTGACATCACCAGGTACGTGCGAGGGAAATTTTTGTTGGTGGGGCGCTTAAAAAGGCAAAAATAGGGTGAACTATGGTAGTTTATAAGACGGATCGCGAAAATCCAAAGGTTTTGTGTACCAAGAATGGACCAGAAATAGCCTCCCCTACAAACACAAGGGGATATCGCTAGAATATTTTAAAAGGGGGGCTTTGTTATTTAAAATAATTGGATGCGACAATCCGAATTCTTTTATTGACTTTAGAAAATAAGGGTTTATAGTTTTATGAATGGTTGTGTAGGTTTGACATCCCCCGGCACGTTCGAGGGACTTTTTTGTGGGGGTGGGGGGCTTAAAAAGGCAAAAATGGGGTGAACTACATTAGTTTATAAGACGGATTGTGAAAATTCCGAGGTTTTGCGTACCAAGAATGGACTGGAGGTAGCCTCCCCTACATACACGAATGGATATCGCTAGAATATTTTAAGACAGGGGCTTTTTTATTTAAAAAACATTGGATGCTACAATCAGAATTCTTCGATTGACATTTGAAAAAAAGGTCAGTAACGACACTCGATATCCAAAAAGTGTTTGCTTCAAACTTTTACCTTGAGAATTGATGTTGCTAGCAGAATTTCAAAAATGATCGTTAATGAGTGTTGGTGTATCTGAAGAAATAATTTAGGTCGTATGATCAATTTAATTTATTTTTTTAATTCAGTAGTTTTTCAGTAAGGACACTCGATATCCTAAAAGTTTTTGATTCAAACTTTTACCTTGTGCATTGATGTTGTTAGCAGAATCTCAAAAAGGATGGTTTATGAGTGATGGCCTATCTGATGAAATAATTTAGGTCGTATGATAAATTTAATTTTTTTTTTAATTCAGTAGTTTTTCAGAAAGGACACTCGATATCCTAAAAGTGTTTGATTCAAACTTTTACCTTGAGCATCGATGTTGTTAGCAGAATCTCAAAAAGTATTGTTCATGAGTGTTGGTGTATCTGATGAAATAATTCAGGCCGTATGATCAGTTTAATTTATTGTTTAATTCAGTAGTTTTTTCATTAAGGACACTCGATATCCTAAAAGTGTTTGATTCAAACTTTTACCTTGTGCATCGATGTTGTTAGCAGAATTTCAAAAAGGATCGTTTATGAGTGTTGGTGTATTGGTTTTATTTCATTGAAATGCAAGAGTTGGAATATTTCAGTAGTGTTCTGTCGTGGTTTACCTTGTCACTGATACATTCTCTTAATTTTTCAAAGTTCATTTCGAATTTCTTTCATTGAAATTAAGAGTTGGAATATTTCAGTAGTGTTTTGTTATGCTTTACCTTGTCACAGTTACATTCTCTTGATCTTTCAAAGTTCACTTTGGTATTATTTCATTGAAATGCAAGAGTTGGAATATTTCAGTAGTGTTCTGTTATGGTTTACCTTGTCACAGAATGGTTTACCATGTCACAGGTACATTCTCTTGATTTTTCAAAGTTCATTTTGAATTTCTTTCGATGAAATGCAAGAGTTGGAATATTTCAGTAGTGTTTTGTTGCGGTTTACCGTGTCACAGTTACATTCTCTTAATTTTACAAAGTTCATTTTGAATTTCTATCATTGAAATGCAAGTTGGAATATTTCAGTAATGTTTTGTCGTGGTTTACCTTGTCACAGTTACATTCTCTTAATTTTTCAAAGTTCATTTTGAATTTCTTTCGATGAAATGTATGAGTTGGAATATTTCAATAGTGTTGTGTTGTGGTTTACCTAGTCAGAGTTACATTCTCTTGATTTTTCAAAAATGAACTTTGAAAAATTAAGAGAATGTAAATGTGACGAGGTAAACCACAGCAAAACACTACTGAAATATTCCATCTCTTGCATTTCACAGAAATAAAACCAAAGTGAACTTTGAAAAATCAAGAGAATGTAACTGTGACATGGTAAACCACGATAGAACACTACTGAAATATTCCAACTCTGCGCATTTCAATGAAAGAAATTCGAAATGAACTTTGAACAATCGAGAGAATTTAACCCTAAAATTGTAAACCACAACAAAACATCACTCAATTATTTCAACTCTTGCATTTTATTGAAAGAAATTCAAAATGGACTTCGAAGAAATTTAAGAATATGTAATTCTCACAAGGTAAATTACAACAAAACACTACTGAAATATTCCAACTGTTGCATTTCATCGAATGAATTTCAAAATTAACTTTTAAATATAAAGAGAATGTAACTGTGACAAGGTAAACCACAACAAAACACTGCTGAAATATTCCAACTCTTGCATTTGAATGATAGAAATTCAAAATGAACTTTGAAAAATCAAGATAATGTAACTGTGACAAGGTAAACCACAACAAAACACTACTGAAATATTCCAACTCTTGCATTTCAACGAAAGAAATTCAAAATGAACTTTCAAAAATCAAGAAAATGTAACTGTGAAATGGTAAACCACAACAAAACACTACTGAAATAGTCCAACTCTTGCATTTCAACAATAGAAATTCAAAAAGAACTTTGAAAAATTAAGATAATGCAACTGTGTAAAGGTAAAAAACGACAAAAAACTACTGAAATATTCCAATTATTGCATTTCAATTAATGAAATTCAAAACTAACTTTTGAAAAATTAAAAAAATGTAACTGTGACAAGGTAAACCACAATAAAACACTATTGAAGTATTCCAACTCTTGGATTTTAAGGAAAGAAATTCATATTGAACTTTGAAAAATAAAGATAATGTAACTGTGACAAGGTAAACCACTAAAAAACACTAATGAAATAATCCAACTCTTGCATTTCAATGTTATAAATTCAAAGTTAAATTTCAAAAACAAAGAGAATGTAACTCTGAACATTTAAACCGCAACAAAACACTGCTTAAATAATCCAGCTCTTTCATTTCAATTAAAGAAATTCAAATGAACATTGAAAAATCAGGAGAATGTAACTGTGACATGGTAAACCATGACAAAACACTACTGAAATATTCCAACTCTCGCATTTCAATGACAGAAATTCAAAATGAACTTTGAAAAATCAAGAGAATGTAACTATGACAAGGTAAACCACAACAAAAAACTACTGAAATGTTCCAACTTTTGCATTTCAATGAAAGAAATTCAAAGTGAACTTTGAAAAATCAAGAAAATGTAACTGTGACAAGGTAAACCACAACAGAACACTACTGAAATATTCCAACTCTTGCATTTCAAAGAAAGAAATTTAAAATGAACTTTTGAAAATTAAGAGAATGTAACTGTGACAAGGTAAACCATGACAAAACACTACTGAAATATTCCAAATCTTGCATTTCATTGAAAGAAATACAAAATGAACTTTGAAAAATCAAGAGAATGTAACTGTGACATGGTAAACTACAACAAAACACTACTGGAATATTCCAACTCTTGCATTTCAATGAAAGAAATTCAAAATGAACATTGAAAAATCAAGAGAATTTAACTGTGACAAGGTATACCACGACAAAACACTACTAAAATATTCCAACTCTTGCATTTCAACGAAATAAATTCAAATTGAACTTGGAAAAATCAAGAAAATGTAACTGTGATAAGTTAAACTGCAACAAAACACTACTGAAATATTGCAACTTTTGCATTTCAAAGAAAGAAATCCAAAATGAACTTTGAAAAATTAAGAGAAGGTAACTGTGACTAGGTAAACCACGACAAAACACTATTGAAATATTCCAACTCTTGCATTTCATCAAAAGAAATCCAAAATGAACTTTGAAAAATTAAAAGAATGTAACTGTGATAAGGTAAATCACAACAAAACACTACTGAAACATTCTAACTCTTGCATTTCAATGAAAGAAATTCGAAATGAACTTTGAAAAATCAAGAGAATGTAACTGTGAAATGGTAAACCACAACAAAACACTACTGAAATATTCCAACTCTTGCATTTCAACAATAGAAATTCAAAATGAACTTTCAAAAATCATGAGAATGTAACTGTGACAAGGTAAACCATGAAAGAACACTACAGAAATATTCCAACTCTTGTATTTCAATGAAATAAAACCAAAGTAAACTTTGAAAGATCAAGAGAATGTAACTATGAAAAGGTAAACCACAACAAAACACTACTGAAATATTCCAACTCTTGCATTTCAACGAAAGAAATTCAAAATGAACTTTCAAAAATCAAGAAAATGTAACTGTGAAATGGTAAACCACAACAAAACACTACTGAAATATTCCAACTCTTGCATTTCAACGATAGAAATTCAAAATGAACTTTGAAAAATCAAGAGAATGTATCTGTGACAAGGTAAACCATGATAGAACACTACTGAAATATTCCAACTCTTGCATTTCAATGAAATAAAACCAAAGTGAACTTTGAAAGATCAAGAGAATGTAACTGTGACAAGGTAAACCACGATATAACGCAACTGAAATATTCGAACTCTTGCATTTCAATGATAGAAATTCGAAATAAACTTTGAAAAATCAAGAAAATGTAACTCTGATAAGTTAAAACATAACAAAATACTACTGAGATATTCAAACTCTTGCATTTCAATCATATAAATTCAAAATGAACTTTGAAAAATCAAGAAAATGTAACTGTGACAAGGTAAACCACGACAAAACACTGCTGAAATGTTCCAGCTCTCTAAATTACATTCAACAAATTCAATGTAGACTTTGAAAAATTAAGAGAATATAACTGTGTCACGGTAAACCACCACAGGAAACTACTGAAAATATTCCAACTCTTGTATTTCAGTGAAAGAAATTCAAAGTGAATATTGATGCTCAAGGTAAAAGTTTGAATCAAACACTTTTAGGATATCAAGTGTCCTTACTGAAAAACTACTGAATTAAAAAAAAAATTAAATTGATCATACGACCTAAATTATTTCATCAGATAGGCCAGCACTCATAAACGATCCTTTTTGAGATTCTGCTAACAACATCGATGCACAAGGTAAAAGTTTGAATCAAACACTTTTAGGATATTGAGTGTCCTTACTGAAAAACTACTGAATTAAAAAAATAAATTAAATTGATCATACGACCTAAATTATTTCATCAGATACACCAACACTCATTAACGATCCTTTTTGAAATTCTGCTAACAACATCAATTCTCAAGGTAAAAGTTTTAATCAAACACTTTTAGGATATCGAGTGTCGTTACTGACCTTTCTTTCAAATGTCAATCAAAGAATTCTGGTTGTAGCATCCATTTTTTTTTAAATAACAGAGCCCCCCAGCTGAAAATATTCTAGCGATATCAATTTGTGTCTGTAGGGGAGGCTCCCTCCCGTCCAGGTTAGGCACGCCCAACCTCGGGATTTAAACGATACGTCGGATATACTAATGTATGTCACCCCCGTTTTGCCTTTTTAAGACCCCCATCCCAACACAAAGTTCCCTCGCACGTGCCTGGTGATGTCAAACCTACACTCCAATTCATAAATCTATTACCCCTTTTTTGCAAATGTCAATCAAAGAATTCTGATTGTAGCATCCAATTTTTTTTAAATAACAAAGCCCCCCCGTCTTAAAATATTCTAGCGATATCTACTCGTGTATGTAGGGGAGGCTACCTCCGGTCCATTCTTGGTACACAAAACCTTGGAATTTTCACGATCCGTCTTATAAACTAACATAGTTCACCCCATTTTTGCCTTTTTAAGCCCCCCACCAACAAAAATTTCCCTCGCACGTGCTTGGTGATGTCAAACCTACACTCCAATTCACAAATCTATTACCCCTTTTTTGAAAATGTCAATCAAGAATTCTGATTGTAGCATCCATTTTTTTTTTAAATAACAAAGCCTCCGTCTTAAAATATTCTAGCGATATCCATTCGTGTATGTAGGGGAGGCTACCTCCGGTCCATTCTTGGTACACAAAACCTTGGGATTTTCACGATCCGTCTTATAAACTAATGTATTCCATCCCATTTTTGTTCCATTCCAGTCGAGTTTTGGAGGGTTTTTCCCCATTTTTCGATAATTAGGCAATTTTCTCAAGCTCATAGCTTTTGATTGGCAACACTAAAGTTAATGAATCCTAGATCTTTGGAATCAGCATAAGAAACCCATTCTTTTGATGAGCCTATTGATTACAACTGAACCCTTACTTACAATTTTTTCATAATTTCTCTTTGGAAACAGCCTCTATTAAAAACTTTGCCAAGATGTCTCGAGTTATGCATTAATCTCTAAGATAACGCAAGTTTGCCATGCCCGTTTAAAAATGACTCAAACCTCCGTGCAACTGAACCCCCTTTAACTGAACCCTCGTGCAACTCAACCCCCCCGTGCAACTCAACCATATTTAACTAAACCCCGTGTAACTGAATCCGCATGTAACTGAACCCCCGTGCAACGGAACCCTCGTGCAACGCAACTCCCGTGCAACTGAACCCCATTTAACTAAACCCCTGTGCAACTGAACCCCCCATGTAACTGAACCCTTTTATAACCGAAACCCCATACAACTGAATCCCCGTGCTACTGAACCCTCGTGCAACTCGACCCCATTTAACTAAACCCCCATGTAACTGTACCCCCTTTAACTGAACCCTCGTGCAACTCAACCCTCCGTGCAACTCGACCCCATTTAACTAAACCCCCGTGTAACTGTACCCCTTTTAACTGAACCCTCGTGCAACTCAACCCTCCATGCAACCCAACTCCCGTGCAACTCAACTCCCTAGTTGTAGACTTTGAATTTTTATCCCAATTAAATTTAAAAAAAAATAAGCATTTTCGACTAGAAATAAGGAGCACCATTAAAAACTAAGACCTTTAAACTGACAACACTGTCCAAACGTCACTTGTGTATTATACAGTACACAATCAACCCATCTCCCTCAAAACACTTTTCAGTCATTTCTTGTTAAATTTTTTTATTTCTAAACTATTTTAAATTGACAACACTGTCCAAAACATCACTTGTGTATTATACAGTACACAACTGTGAAATGCTACAACACGAGAGTCTATTTCATAGGCAAAATATTTGAATTCCTTTTATTCAACCATATGGGTTTTTTTTTGCTAGCAAGTCGACCCACTGTACAGCACTATAAGTACTCTAAGAAATCCTTTTCCCATCATCCCATCCCTCCAAAAATATTTTATTCAGAGATTTTATGTTAAAAAAAAAATTATCCAATCACTTATTACCACTTTTTGCAAATGCTAATGTTTAGCTTCAAGCAAAGTATTTCCGTCTTGTAGAATAACATCTGTCAAATTTTCAACTTGATATGCGTAGCCTACTGCCAGGACCCAGTGGGGGGGGGGTCCTCGCTCGTAATTGCTAATCATTTTAACCCCTTTTCCCCATCGTCAAGTACATGCTCCAAAAATATTTTATTCAGAGATTTCATGTTAAAAATTATCCAATCACTAATTACCCCTTTTCAAAATGCTCGCTTTTCTGCTTTTCAAAATGTTCGTATTTGGAACTCTGTCAGTTAACACTAAGAAGTGAATTGGGTAATCCTCTAGCAATAACAAAAGGCTTAGTAGTGATTACATGTCATTTTCGACCCATTGTCGGCGACAATTCAATCAGAGCAGAGCTGTGCAAATGAAATACCTTTTCACAAATTAAGTTAGCTTAATGCAAATGAGATACCATTTTGATATCTCTAATAGTGTATGCGATACTGGGGCAAGATCTCAGATACCTTTCAGGTACAGGTTATTAACCGGATTCCATAGCTACAATATTCTCTTTGAAAAGGTGTAATGTCTTGTAGAAGTATTACTTATATGCATGGGGAATAGTCACTCTCTTTGAAAAGGTGTAGAGGCGTACGCAAATAACATAGAAATTCCTAGGGGCGTACGCAAATTCAATAAATACGCAATTTGACAATCTCTAGTTTTCGATTTTAAAAAAAACAACAAAAAAGTAAAGTGTAATACTCAGTCTCTTTGAAAAACCAAACCAGATTATACCCACAAAACCAGATTATACCCACCAAACCAGACTATACCCACCAGAAACCTGTCTGGTTGGCTTTGGTAAGTCAATAACCCAAATAGCACAGGAACATAGTCTACCCAAAGTATAATGCCATGTGAGGGAGTTCTGAATCTTTTTGAAAAGGTATAGAGGCGTGATAGAATAACATGGAGATTCCTAGGGGCGCGATAGAATTCCATTGGTACTTACTACTCACTGCTACATTTTCATAATATATTTTTTTTTATTTTATTAGCATTAACCAAACTTCACTTCTCGAGTGTGTTTTATATAATAGACAAGTATGCGTAAAAATTAAATAGAATGCGGTATATATAGGGGTGGAGGTGAAATTAATTCCGAGTATATAATAAAATATTAAAAGATATTAAGATTAATTTATGTAATAAAATAATCTCGAGTGTGTTTTATATAATAGACAAGTACGCGTAAAAAATAAATAGAATGTGGACAAGAGTCACATTTTGTGGTGTCTAGATAGACAAATGCTTCATATAAGTGCCATCTCTTGTCGAAAATATATGTGCGATTTAAATGTTAAGACAAGTTTACTAGGAGTTGTTGTCTCCTGCGGGGAGATTTGCCTATTTTAAATAAATTAAGTGTATTATTCTAATTTGACATTCAAGCTATGTCATCACAGCGAGTAATAATAACCAAATGTAGTCACATGGAAATGTATGACCCGTGATAATGATCAAATCTCAGGGAAGGAAGTGGCTACAACTAGGATCCGCCATTTTTTCTGTTTTTCACTCTTTTTTTAAAAATAAATTTGTCAGCTTGATCAATTATTGGCGCCCTTGTCACACCCCCCCACCCATCAAAAAAAGATTGTGTTCTAGATCCGCCCCTAAGTGAGACCATACCCAGGAGGAGACGTGTATACAAGGAATGTTGTGTTGCAGGAATGTCAGTGGTAGGGGGGGGATTGAGAAGACAGACTAATTAAATGGCGATTATCGGATTTTTTTTGAAATAATCGCAAGCTTGTTTATGTTTTGGAAGGGTTCCGGTATCTTAAGGTTCCGGTATTACCCCTTTTACCACCGCCCCTATCCCCTAGGTGCGCTTGTAACTATATTTAGCGTATAGCGTTTGATTTTTCGTTGTTAGGCTTACCCCTCCCCCACTTTCTGGACCTCCCCCCCCCCACACACACACACACACATACCATTGAAAAAATCGAGCAGCAAAAGAGAAAGTATAACAAGTAAAAATAATTAACAAAAGAGGGAATTTTGGAATATTCTGCCAATAGTAGAACATAGGCAGAATGTATATAGTTTCTTATAGTATTTATTCTAATTTTTGTTCGTGTTTTTTGGGGGGTTGTGTTTTCATAGCAGGGTAAGATAAAGTTTAATATTGGGGCTGTGGGGGTGATATCAACCCCGAAGACAAACTTATTTAACATTTCGAAGTTTTGAACAAAACAGGTGTCTCAAAATTTAAATTGATATCATAGATGTTAGAGAAGTGGCGGGTAGCAGAATAGGAACGAAAATAAGCAGAATAGGAGTGAGGCTGATTGCCCTCTGGTAACTGTCTGCATTTAAAAAGGGCACAAGAGCTTTCAGTTTTCAATCGACTGATCCCTTCCCAAGTTTCGAAAATTGCCTATTCCATTTAAAGTGGTCGAGAAACAGTTTTTGCACTCTTCTGACCCTTTTTGGGCTGTATTTTGAGAGGAGCAATATTTTTTTTAGGGGAAGCATTCCTTCTGAAACGAGATTCTCTTAGCCCAAACTGTTGTATAAGTTTCATTTCAATCAGAAAAATTTGATGCTTTTTTGAGCCCCCTTTGTTGGAGGAGGAACCAGATCTTTAAATACTTTTTGTATATTAGTCCCCTCGACCCAAGGACTTCCGGCTGCAATTTTAAAATTGATCCGGAAAGTCTTCGTTGCTCATATCTGGACCCCTAGACCCTCCTCTTCCCATGGAAAATATTAATAAGCTTTTGACCAAGAAAATAACCCGTGAAAGTTTCAAAGCACTAGACTCCAAACATACCCCCCATCCCTATTCTCCACTATAATATATAGCTGTAAAAAATTGCCAGCTCGTATAATGGTCCTTATCTCAGGGGCTTTGGGGGTTTTGTCGTCCTTGGATGCAAATGTATTGATATTTTCAACTATTCTGAGCAAAATGGGTACCTCAAAATTTTGATCCGATGTCCTAAGGAGTTACGAAAGGGTCAGGTATAAAAAAATGTTCTACGACACAGACTGATTGCTCTCCAATCGTTTTTGTCTTTTAAAAATGACACTATAACCCCAATTTCCGATCGAACCAGTATCTTCCGAAGTTTCTATAAACACGAGGGGGGTTGAGGAGGGAGCAGATCCCCCTATACGGAATAAATTCTGCTCGCTTTAGGGTTTGTATGGTTTAATGTTCTTCTTTACTTTTATAATAAATGCGTAGACGAGAAACATTTCCGGAAATCAAGAGGGATTAGATATCAATTTTTACCTCCCTACTCCTTTCCTAGAACTAATTCTATATTTATGTTAAGGCTCAGTCAGAGTTAGGATTTTTTGGTATCATAATGCACTCTTTGAGCAATCTGCCCCCCCCCCCTCCCGCCTACAAAATGATCACCATCCCTGCTTCATAATCGCTGATGCGCACTTACACATAATCGCATATAATTCTATGAAACATGAAGTACATTAGTTAAGTAAAATGAAGTTATATAAAAAGATATCAGAAACAATTTCCTGCAATGAGAAGGGAGGTATCACCCTGCAGCACCCTTATTCAGGCTTGGTCTGATTGAACAGAGATGAGAGAATAATTCTCACCCCACTCCATACCGTTCCTATAATTATTTGAAGGCTCATGGAGATTTAAAAGATTGGGTATTGGTAAGAGTACCTTGGGTTGCTCAAACTCCATTAAATGGAGCTTTAAAAAAATATCAGAAACACTTTTCTGTAATAAGAAGGGAGGTATCACCCTGCAGCACCCTTATTCAGGCTTGGTCTGAATGAACAGATGAGAGAATTAATCCCATCCCACCCCATACCGCTTCCTATCTGAAAGCTCATGGAGATTTAGAAGAATTGGGTATTCAAATTGAAACGTGCTCTTTTAGACAACTGGCACCCCCCCCCCTTGTCTGTACAACAACCCACCGCCCCTCCTTCATAATAGCTGATGAACAATTTTACACTTTCCTTTGTCCTTTTTCATTTTTTTGAATTTCTCTTTTGTTGCTCAAATTTGGGAAGATTCTACCAGGGGGAATTGTTGGGGGCATTTTTCTGGGGGGTGAAAAAGCCGAAGCCCGGTTTTTTTTTACTGAGCCAACGTAAGCGTTGCAATGGGACTCGTACCACCAAATTTTGTGTTTTTTTATAATCCATGATGCTGTCTTGTAGCGCCTTTTCAAACTTGTCCCTCCGCCGCCCAAAAGATTATCTGAGCACACGCCTGTCACTCAGTGGATTTGTCTATATAAAAGTATAATAATTTCCTAATTGAACTTTTTGGATACAATCTAGGGCAAGAAGAACAGCAGGTTAAACACTGGATTTCAGCTCATTATTAAAATAAAATTTGCGATAATGATATGTAGATTGAATATTGATTAATATCAACATTCAGATGGCTAGGTTAAATCATTCAGTTGGTTAGTGTCTATCGGACTATCAACATTTTAAAGAGCTTTAATTGCACATAGATTTGTGTTGTCTTAAATAATTGAGTTTTTTTTTTATATAATTGAGTACTTTCGACAAGTTTCCAAAAGTTATTTCACGGTTATGGTATGTAACAAACCTTATGGGATGGCATATGTTCTTGGGATAGAGTATCCTACTATAGATTTAGTTGGTCGAAAATTTGTTTCCATCGTTCCGATTGTGGAAACATTTTTTTTTTTTTTTTAGATTTATACAGGACCGTCGAAGAGGGTTGGTCAAGTTTCTGGCACCCAAATTCTAAGGGACCCAGTTTAATTTTTATTAATGTAGAACTTCGTGTTGTTTGTTTGATTTTGCCTTTATTCAATTTTTTAGTCAATTCTTTTTCTTATCAATTTTTTTTATCAATCTTATCAATTTTAATATTAATAATTTATCAATTATTCAATTTTTAGTCAATTTCTATTCTTATCGAGCTTTGTGTACAGCCTATGGCTATATGCAAACATTGAGGGGCGGGTCTGGAAAGAATTTAATTAGAAACTAATTCATAGAATATAGTAAAAATATCTTTTTTGAGTGTGATGAAGTAAGAACTTTGTTATTATTATGTTTAGTTCAAAAGAGGTAATTAAATAGAATGGGTTAGTTTATGGTCAGACCATATCCAGGATTTTTAAGTTTTTTTTTTATTTTTACTCTGGATACGACCTTGATTTGTGGTATAGGACAGAAATCATGTAGAAAAGAAAGAAATATACCATTTAATTCTTCATTCAACGTTCTTTCCAAATTTAATAATCACTATTTTGAAATTGCCCCCCCCCCCTAATGGGGCTAGACATATTTTTTATGGGAAGTAAGCGCAAAAAAATAATGAAAATTAACTAAATCAGCAAAGTTTTACATATGACCTGGGATAGATATGCTCTTTTGCGGAGGGGGCTAGAGTGCAATTAAAATGGTGGTAATACCTTATTATCTACCCCTAAATATTATCTTTCCAAGTATAATAATAGCTTGTGTTGCAATTGCATCATAACCCCTCCTCCTCGCCTCAATGTGGCTAGAAATAGACCTAGGTTAAATACAAAAGTTGGCTGATTTTGTTGTTTTGATTTCAAATTAGCATTAGGAACCAACTGTTGATGAGTTTACAAGTAGCCTGCAAATGGCAATATAAACATAAATCAGCAAACTTTTTTAGGTACTTTACAATTAGCTGGTACCCACGTGATATATTGTATAGTGAAGAAGCTAAAGGGAACTAGTCAAACGAGTATCTGTCAATAGAGGATTGGATCGCAAAACGTTTGTCATTGCGTTCACAATATTTAAACTATTGGCTTTTGGGGTTTAGGGAGAAAAAGGGTACCTAGGTTAGGTTACGTATTTAATATATGCCATGCTTTACCCCCACCCCCCTAATGTGCAAATATATTGCCCAAATTTGTTTCTAAACTATTATATTTTCATCATTTTGTTTTATTTCATTAGCAATAACCAAACTTGACTTCTCGCGTGAGTAGGCCTACAAGCTAATTGAAAAGTAATCTTTTTATATACTGTAGGCAAGGCCTGTATCCGAAATTTTGTTCGGGGGGGGGGGTAAAAATTCAAAAAAATGTTTAAATATATTTCTGTTACGAGTTGGAAAAATTTGGGGGGGGGTCAAACCCGGTACCTCATACCCCTGGACGTAGTCTTGATTATTGGGCTATATCCAGCCTCATTAAGAGGAACTGAGGAGCAATTTTTGCCTTAGCAACTGTTATTTTTGGAAATATTGTTCAGCAGGGAATCAAATAGTATTAAATTATTAATCGTTTGTTATTGAAGCGCTTAGCTTCACCTTACATCAAAACCATCAAGTACTATAATAACTAAGTTTAGGCTAATAACTCATAGCAAAACTAAGGCAAATTTTAGTTAAGTTTATATATATTCTAGGCTCAGTAGTGCTTCTCAAATGTACAACGATAATGTGCAGGATAACTGAGCCAAAGGCCGTATCCAATGGAGGGGTTAGCGGGTTCCTTAAATTTTTTACTCTTCTATGGCTAATTTTTTTTCCGAAACCACTTTCTAGGGTATACTTTAGGCTCTGGATTCATTCCTAAAAGTTTTATTCTTCCACCTCAGTCAATTTAAATTGGTTGAGCCAATATAATTAAATTAAATTAATTCGTTGAACCAACCAATTTAAGAAAACCTCTAATTTAGAATTTTGCTCAAAAATCTGCTGATTTTGTTGTTTCCTTTTAAATTAGGTCCCTCCCCTGTATAAATGCCTATGTGCAGTCATGGATGACAACTTCTTGAAAATTGTATGTTAGGACAACGAAAAGGAAGAAGAAATAGGCTGAAAACTAATATTCTCTATTATACAAGCTTATCATAATAGTATTATCATATTTACGGGTGGAATGCTATTTTCGTATCTTTCTTAGATTCATTGCTGCATTCACAACACCTGGCCAGGTTTAATTGTTTTGATCTTTTGCCAAACCAATAATTTATTATAATAAGACTTTTAAGTTGATTTTATTTCATATTTATTTAGTTTAGCTTATTTTAAATTTATTTTTATTGTCAAATGTGCTTGTTCTTAGATTCTATTGATTAATTTTAATTCACTTATTTTTTAAAATTATGGTCGTTTATTGTAGTAAAAATATTTTTTTCCGTGACCTTTATCACAAACAAAGAGATTACAAACCTTGGGCGAAACCCCGGCCCCCCAAAAAATGCATGAACCCTGGGCTGTGTAGCTTTGCAGTTTTTTTGTAACATCAATATTTTTACGATTTCCTACAATATCATATGATTTGCCTTTTCTCTTAGCACCCTCCCCTTCATCTTAAGAAATAAATACCTGAACCCTGGACTGTGTGCAGCTTTGAAATTGTGTGATAGCCTAAATTGTTTTATGATCACCTATAATTTTGTATGCCTTGCGTTTTTATGAGCCCCCCCCCCCCAACTCCCGGAAATGCATAAGCTCTTGACCGTTTGCAGCTTTGAGATTGTGTGATAAATTAGAATTTCTATGATTTCCTGTAATACCATACGATTTGCCTTTTTATTATCACCCTACCCCCTCAGAAATAAATGCCTGAGCCCTGTGATGTGTGCAGCTTTGCGATTATGTGATGACATTTAAGTTTTTATTATTTCCTATAATATCATGTGATTTGTCCTGTTTATTGTCATCCTCCTCCGAAGCCCCAAAAATAAATGCCTGAATCCCCGACTGTATGCAGCTTTACAATTATGTAATAACATCAATTTTTTTTATGATTTCCTATAATATCATACGATTTGCCTTTTTTATTAGCTGTCCCACAAAATAAATTTCTGTATATATAAATGTTCGATCCAAATCTGTTATGCATATTTTTAATAATTTCGTACTGTAAAATATAGATTTTTGTATTTAAAAAAGAAGATTTTTGAGTAGATTTTTTACACATTGAATTCCTTGTGCAAACTAATTTTTCTCAATGTCAGTATTGAGACTTTAACAGTGCTACACAAAAAGAGCGGTTTACCCGGGAGGCGGGGGGGGGGGGTGTGTTAGGAAATGATGCTAAATCTGAGCTGAGCACATAATTTTTGGGGTATTTTAAAAAGGACGCAAATAAAACTTTTTAAAAATTATCTAGGCGACTCTAATGTTACTAATAATAAGAAAAATAGCATTATGCTTCTAGTTTAAAATATTGAATATTTTCTATACATCTCATTTATCCAGAAGAAACTATTCCAGCATGAACGGTTTTAGACGTGTTTTGCCACATCCAACATTGCTGTGCCACATTTTAAAATTGCGTCAGAGTTGGTTATGACCTCTCTCCCCATGCAACTAATCACAGGGCACTCGTAGGTGCCCCTCCACCACTAAGTTCTGACAATTTGGTGCTTCATTACTAAGAAGCATGTGCCTTTAAATGTAATGTAGTATACCATTTAAATGACATGTACAAGTTTATACAATATTAAATATTGGAGATAAGCAAGGAAATCCCCCTCCCAAGCAAGTTTTTTAGAACAAAGAAAAATATATGGGCGTAGAGTCTCAGTGCAAACTGAGACAACATATTGCTGTCTATATATCAGTGCCATCTACAAGTTTTCCTTCCTTCAGTGCAAATGGGACATATATTTTAGTCAATCATTTTTAGAATTAAATGGAAAAATTGCTTAGTTAATGGGATTTAATTTCAGAGTCCTCAACAGTTGTTGTCAGGTGATGAAGAAATGAATTCACCAAGAGCCGTTTCACAATCATCTGAAAGGTCTGGTTCCAGGCAATCAGTTCGATCAGGTACAAAATCACCTGCACAAAGGAGCTCATCACGGGACTCAGATAGGTAGGCCTTCTGTTTCTTATGCTTAAAGCACCAAGGACATTAAGGACAATTTTGCTCCCTCTTCCCTGAACCCATCTTCTGTTTTTTTTTTTTGTACCTAAATTCTGCGATTTTCTAAGATTTTTCTTTTCGTTGTTTAAAAACCATGAAGTTTTTATGGCAGTACTTTTTAACCATTTTGGAAATACTAAATGCACTTTCAGCTGTCATTATTTAACAAATCTCCTCATAGATAAAATTAATCAGTGTAACCCTATTCTAGTTGCCTTTCAAAAGGTCTCGTTAACTATAATGTACTTTTTGATTTTTTTTATGAATTTCACAGTAATCATTTTCTTGTAACAAGTATTGCTTCCATACTGTCAATATGTGTTAAATATCAAAACAGCTACTCTTACCTCACATTCATTATTTTCTTGTAAGAAATGTTGCTTCTTTACTGTCAGTGTGTCTAATATAAAACATCTACCATTTTTTGTGGTTTTCTACGGAGACCTTTACTTGACCCTGAAGCACTCCTCATTATGGTTAATAGTATCAATATCAGGCTTACCTTACAAATGGATACAGATTAATGATACGTCTGTCCTGGAATTTCGCAAGAAAAATGTAGAAAGCAGGGCCGTATTAAGGATTTTTGTTTGGGGAGGAGTATTTTTTTGCGGGGGATGGGGTGTTAAAAAAATACCTATCAAAAATTTGTCTATATGCATTTTTGTTACGTTTTTACGGTTCGGACAAACACTTCTGGGGATTTAAACCCCCACTAAAATATTAGAAGTTACAGTGATGACAGTGGTCAAATATGGCTGTGAAGCATGGGCGCTCCGAAAAGCGGATGAAGATTTGCTAGATGTTTTCCAGAGAAACTGCTTAAGGATTATTTTTGGTAGCCGGCTGACTGATCGTATTTCAAACAAGAGGCTGTACGAAAAATGTGGTTCAATACTGCTCTCTATGGCTATAATGAAAGAAAGGTTGAGGTGGCTAGGGCACGTTGTGCGGATGAAGGATGACAGATTGCCGAAGATTTTTTTTTTCGACCAACCGTCTAGGGCTAAACGGAAAGCAGTTCGTCTTCGTTTGGGGTGGGATAACGTCATAAAGAAAGATTTAAAGGAAATGGGAACTTCGTGGGAGGGTGTAAAAAGGGAGGCTTTGAATGGATTGGGGTGGGAGAGAAGCGTGCGTAGCTGTGTTGGCCTCAGGCGGCTTGGTGCTGCGGCGAGTTGTTAGTAGTAGTAGTAGTATTTCCAGTGAAGCTTTTTCAAACAACGCGACAGTTGATAAGAATCAACCCTCAGTTCACACTTTTAATTTCCTTAGTAGTTCTTCATCTTTTTTTGTATCCTTTTATATCTAAGATACTGATTAGTATGATTATTTCCATCCTTTATTAGTTGTCAATAACCTAATGTAAACTTATTTATTACATATTATTTGTATTAGTACAAGTTTATCCCATGAAACATTCTATAGTTACGGGTATCTTTAATGAACTGTCTGCTTTGCGGCTCATTTCAAATCATGTGAAAATGTTTTAAAAGGGGTCATTTAGAAGGCTGAATTGTTCGAACAGGTTAGCAAGAATAAGTTTTCCAAGGGACGTGGCAAATAAAATTGAGACACGGAGAAAAAAAGGAATGGTGGTATGTTGGAGTCTTTGAATGAATTTTTTGTTTTAATTTAAAACGACAAATCACAAGCTCTAATGACTGAATTTGTTTTTTTTTAAATCAACACAATCAATAGATACATAAAATACTGTCAGATTGTACAGTATTTACTGTCAGTATATGCTGTCAAACTGGGGGGGGGCCTCCCCCTCCAACTGGCACAACTACTTTCTGTTAAATGGTTTACTGGGAGAAGAACGGGATGTGCTCATGCGCCTCAGGTCCACTTCAGTTATTGAGTCAATCTGATCAAACTGAACTGTCTTAACTTGTTTAATAGGTCGGTTTAGCTTTTAGTGCTAGGGGCTAAAGAATGATGATACTATTTTTTGCCAAAAACGTAGTGCACATTTTCAACTTTGCGTTTCATGGCCAATATTGAGCATAATTATGATTTCAAGCTCTGCAACGACAGAACTTTTTTTTTACCATTGAAAATTTGGTTTTTAAATAGAAGCAATATACTTTTGTGGCAGTTTTTGCAAATTATGTCTGACGCCTAAGACTGCAAGGTTGCAAGATTTCTCAAAACTAGGGCTCTGCAGAAGGCCCTGAAGGGTGCTTACGAAAAGGTTGAAAGTTGTTTAAGATTAGTGCGCTAATTTCAATAAAAGAGATGGTTTTTGCTAAAAATTAACAATTTTTAAGGAGGAAAATGCTGAGAGGGTTTGTTGCTTTATGTAGCTAGTGTAACAAAATGGAAGTTAAACTCCTTAAAATATTTCGTTGCTGGGTTGAAAGGGGAGCGTTTTGTCAAAAAGTACAGGAGCTAATAAGGAGAAAGTTGCCCTAAAAACTTATCAGTTTATACAACTATCTTGAACAAAGGTGAAACCTCGGTCAAACAATAGAGTTTTGACTATAGGGTCCAGTGTCTAGAATCACTTTCGGAGGGGCATGGAATAGCAATATAGAAAACTAAAACAAATGTTGTTATCTAAATCACAAATTAAAGTTGATTTGTTTTTCTAGAAGTGGCAGCAGGTCAGCCCAGTCAAGTCGTTCAAGAAGTGGCTCACATAGATCAAAGTCTGGTAGTCGTTCACCTTCTCCTGGTGGAAATAGAAGCGCATCCCGTGGCTCTAGCCGTTCTAGATCACGCTCTGGGTCAAGATCAGTATCCCCGCGAGGCTCTAGGAATGCTTCTCCTAGTGGCTCTGCAAAAAGCAGGAGTGGCTCCCCAGCAGATCGAAGTAGATCTAGAAGTCGAAGCGGCTCTCCAAGAAGCAAAAGTGGGTCTCCTAGAAGCAAAAGTGGGTCTCCTATAAGCAAAAGTGACTCACCAGTGAATCGTGGCCGATCTAGAAGTCGGAGTGGTTCGCCTAGAAGCAGAAGTGGGTCGCCAGTGAGTCATAGCAAATCCAGAAGTCGAAGTGGTTCGCCTAGAAGCAGAAGTGGCTCACCAAGAAGCAGAAGCGGGTCGCCAGTCAATCGCGGTAAATCTAGAAGTCGAAGTGGATCACCAAGGGACAGAAGTGGCTCTCCCAAACAAAGACGCAGAAGTGCTTCAGCCAGCTCTAGCCGATCGCGTTCAAGATCAAGATCCCGATCTCGTTCACGCTCAAGGTCACGCTCTCGTTCAGGTATCTGTTATTTTGTTGATCTTTTATTCTTGGGTATGTCAAATAGATTATTTTTTATTTGTTATCTTTTGTTCTTTGCTTTTTTATTCTTGGTTTTATCTGTTAGGTTATTTTCTAAAATGCTGCATTTAATCCACATTGAGTTAAAACTACAGTTAATAGGCTGTTTGCTATCTTGGGAAGCTGTTGATTTAGATGAATGAAACTTCAACCTATCTTAATTTTGAATTTGTTTGGTAAGTTTGCCTTAGAGTTTGCTCCTCTTAGACTGTGGACCTTGGAAAGGTGGTTTCCAGTTTTTCCAAACATATTATGTAGGGACGGGATGGAGCTGAAAGGTTAAAAACAATTTTATTTGTCTAGCACAATAGAAGTCGGTGCCCTGGAGGGGTATAGGGTTAGAGATGAGCATTTAAATGCACTCAATGGGCCCTTATTTGGGTTGTAGTTCCATTTCTGAAAGTTTCACTCACCAGGTTCAGCATCTTTCCAAGATGGCCAAAGGCCACTTTTTCCTTTGTTGTGTATCAGAAGACGGGTTTTCTCTTTCTCCCCCCCCCCCTCCTCTCGTATCGAAGTATCAGTATTTGTAGCATTAAGATTTATGTATGTATGTTCGAACATTTCTTTAGCATACACAAATGTAAAAACCCTACAAAAATTATGGTATGTTTGCCTCTCCCCTGGGAAAAACTCCTGGTAGTGCCCGTGCATTTAGAGGTAGCTGGGTGCTTGAATCCCCGCCCTCTGTTGCAATTTATGCCCTAAAATAAACCCTGTTTTTACTCTTTTTACTATTTAGTGCTCTTTTTATTTTTGATAAAAGAATTTCTTAAATATTTGGCCTTTTTCAATGCATATCTTATAATTGTATGATTTTTTATGCCTTTTTTGTCCTGAAATCCGCATATATCAAAGTGGGAAGTACTTGAATGTAACGGTTGTCCTTCTCCCCTTTAATAAAAATCAAGTGTTGGAGCCCAACAACCGTTGCAGTAGAAACCTGTTTGTGGTTGATTTTGGTTTTAAGGAACGGTTTTCTGTGATTCTAGGATCAGATGCATCAAGACGCAGTCGTAGTGGCTCAAGATCTAAAAGTCGGTCAAGAAGTCGATCCAGATCGCGTTCAGGTAGTCCGAATGGATCTGATGTTGGTGCGAAAAGAAGAATGCTAAGCAGTGATTCAGAAGGGGGTGTCTCTGCTGGAGAGGGTCCTTCAAAGAGGAAGCAGAAGAAAAAAAGTAAGCAGAATTTGCTGTAGAACTGACTTTACTCTTGCTTTGCTATAAGATTGACACATTTTAATTAGGGTGACGTCATAGAGTATAAGAAGCTTATAAGTGGGGGACTTGCGCCAGTGTCAAAAAGCTTAACACCATCTAGCGTTTGGCGATTATGTTCCTTGTTTAGTCTATTCTAAACTACTCTATTCTTGTCTTTTCAAGCACTTTAAAATGTTGGCCTACTAGCTAAGAGTCACCTAGCCTACTTAGCATGCCAAGATTTCCTCAAGCTAATCTAGGCCTAATTTTTGCAGACTGGATTTTGACTTGAAATAATTCTTGAAAAGAAAAAAAATACTAAATGTTTATCACTTACTGAGAAATTTCAGCTTTAATCCTTTAAAATTGCGGATTAATTAGTATCTATAATTTTCTGCTTTTATAGTGAAATAGAACTTATTATTTTTTTTTAATTTAAAAACTTTTAAGGCCAACTTTTTTAAGTTTTTCATAGTCTTTACGCTGATATATTAGACTGAATGACAGCACACTAAAGTAAACTTAATAGGCAAAATAAATATTAATGAAGCGCAAGCCCGTATCCAGAGGGGTGGGGGTTAGGGGGTTTGAACCCCCCCCCCCTGAAATGTTTACCTGACTCGTAAAAACGTAACAAAAATTGACTTATAACAAATTTTTTATGCGTTTTTTTTTGGTTTTTGGTGTAACCCCCCCCCCCCCCAAAAAAAAAAATAAAAATTTAGTAAAACCCCCTCCGAAAAAAAAATCCTGGGTACGGCCTTGATGAACCGCATGCTATATTGGGGACCTCCACTCCCTTCTCTTCAACAAGGAAATATTTCTACTACTACTTCAGGTCCACGAGAAAAAACTGCAATTATGCCGGGGTTAGTTAATCGGGTGGAGCATAAAGTATGTAATAAGGGTTAGCGGACTTCATAACTCATAGCACATATGCTCTGATTTTTTAATACTAACTCCCTTGATTTGTTTAATTCACTAAAATTATCACGTTTGAAAAATTTTTGTCTCCAACTGCACAGTTAGAAATACAATCTGGGTGCAAAGATACGTGCTTTGGTTTTATCAAAATTTTTTTTTTTAATCTGGGTACTGAGAACAATATCTAATTTGTGGTCTAAAAAAATACACATGCTCTAATTTTTCTTTTTTTTCTATTGCATTTGGTTCGGTTCACCCAAGTTTTATATTCCCTCTGTAATTTTTGTTGTCTTATTTTTATGCTCTCCGTCCGGGGGTACCAATTGAGGGGGGATCGCCCCCTAGACTTTGAAAAGTACCTTCTTGTTTCTATTTCATAGCTACATTCTATTTTATCATGGCTAACTGGTCTTCCCCCCCACAATCCTTGCCCCCTACATTTTTGTAACTCGGTGCTACTGTCTCCTTCAGTTTTAATACATCAACGAAAGGCGACAATTTTGCTATCACTTCATAGCTGTAATGATGTGTATAATTTTCTAGATGGAAAATGTGGTGAAAAAAGGTGAATTTCAAGCAAATTTGGATCCTTCCCCAATAGAAAACTTATGTAACTTCAAACAAATAAAAGTTCAAATAGGGATAAGTCCTTTTATTAGACAGTGAAAGACATATACAAAAGTTCTGGATATTTCAACCACATACATCAGTGATACGAAGTATTAAAATTAAAATAAACTACATTTATACAGAATAAAATAATTACTTCCGGGTCACGGATAGTTTTCGGTTCATTGGCTGACAGGGTTCATTCAAAGTCTTAAATATTGCATAATTGTACGTTGCATTCTTAATGAAGGTAACACAATCTCTTCTTCCTTGAGTTTCCAACGAAATGTTGCTGAATTTACAGTTATAAATATATACACTTGCTTGGTCTACTACCTTATAATTTCGTAATTCTGATTCTCAAAATCCTCTAATTATTTTTATTTCTTTACTATTTCGTATTGTTCAGTTAACATTTCTCACAAAACTGGAAAAATTTAGCGTATGTACTAACTGTATAAAATTCAAAATGTTAAATTAACTTCTAGTATATTGAGTATTTTTATATCATGGATGTATTAATAAACAAATTATTATGTGTATGTGAGTTAATTGATTTTTCACATAAAAACGTTTAAAAGTTTGGTTTCGAAAGGACGGAAGGTTTGCTCCTAACCTTCCATTATAAACTTCAAAACCGCCAAAAGTATCAAGGCTGCCACTCTGCATTCTGCTATTTCATGACTACCGCACTAACCACTCATCGCAGCACAATGTTTTCCGGTGTCATGACAGTAGTGTCACCATCGGTCCAGTTTCTAGACTAATTCAACTGTCGCTACTCTTAGAAGGGGAAAGGCTTGCAAAAGGGAGTTATTGAGTCACAATCCCAAGAGTTTTCAGGCACGGTTTTACCCACGCATGTTATACATAGTAACGTTGTACTGTTTGTTGGGTATTTGCTGCCACTAAGTATATCTAAAAAAAGTGGAAAAAGAAAAAGGAATTATGGACAAATGAAAGTTCAAATAGGGATAAGTCCTTTTATTAGAGAGTGAAAACGGATACAAAAAGCTCTGTATATTTTGATCACATACAACAGCGACCGTCATCAGCAGATAAATTAAAGTATTACAATTAAAACAAATGGTATTTATAATTATTATTTCTATTTTATAATTATAAAATAATTATTTCTATTTTATAATAGTCTCCATTTCATTGGCTAGAACTGTCTAAGAGGATTCATTACCCAAAAATTGCAACAGACTTTGTTGAAAAGTTGGGCATATATCTCTAGTAAATGTATTCTTTTATTTATTACTGCATACAAATTTAGCATCAACCTTTTGGGTTTTTGACTCCAATTATATCTAAAATGCTGTTCTCATTTTGTGATCTATTGTGCTCTTTTTGTGCTCTTTGTACAAAGTACATTACTCATTGTTTTTTTTTTTTCTGTACTGTTATATGCAAATTTAGCATCAACATTTTAGCACATTATATCCAGAATCATAGACTCAGGCTCGTGCAAAGGGAGAGGGGATGTGTCAATTATCTGATTGAATTACAGACTGAGTGGTGGGATTCAGGTGTCTTTGACTACAGAGAAGGGTTGGGGACTTCTTCCCCTCCATGTAGAAGATAACATAAGCAAAAAGTGCAAAACTCTGTCATATTTGGGAAAATGTTTTTATTTAATTTAACATCAATTTTTTAAAAGTTGAAAAAATTATAATGCCTTAAATCATTAAAATAATAAAATCAAGTATTTTTTTCTATTTCTTCATCGAAACCAAAGAATTGTGTATTGTTTTTAGTTGTTTAATAATATCGAAATTTGAAGTGTTAACCTTAGTAAAAGATGAAATAAAAAAAAAAAAATCGGAAGTACAAATTTGGAAGTATAAAAAACAAAATCATTAATTCTTTCTATATTTTCGTTTATAGGGAAGCGAGTGCGACTAGGTTCCGAAGACGAGAGATCAGGTTCAGAACGCGGATCCGATTCAGAAGACGAAATGAAAGACAAAAAACGTAAGGCTGTTAAAGAGGTGTTTGGGGGATCAGAATCAGAGGATACAGACCAAGAAAAAGTAAGTCATTTTTCAAAGACCCCCTTTTATTAGTCTACTTTAATTTCATATGAGCCCTTCGGAAGCCAAACTGACCAAATCTACTTCTATTTTTTTGGTTTTAATGTTACATCATTTAATCGGCTGATCAGTTGACCATTCATTTTGTAGCCGTAAACATGGAAATAAGCAATGAGAATTAATGCCGAAATTGACAAAAAAAATGTGATAAGTCAAAGTCAAAAAGTTAAATCAAAGTGTTTTTTTAGATTTAAATCTAGATTAGATTTAGATAAGATTTTAGATTTATATTTAAATAATAAAATTTTTGAGATTTGAATCACTTAATTGGTCATTCATTTATTTAGACACAAACATGAAAATAAGTAATTAGGATTAGTGCTGAAATTTAAAAAAAAATATGGAATCAAAGTCAAAAATTTAACAAAGTTCGATATTTTTTTTTTTAAGAAGCAAATTCGACTAAATCCACTCTTAAGACCTCTCTCTATGCTCAAGCGCAAAAAAACTTGAGACTTGGATGTTTTTTTACTAGATCATTTTTTGCATTAACATCAAAAGACAGCAAAAAATCGTCGACTTTTTGCCGCTGTTCTTTTTTTTAAGTTGATACAGTAATTTAAAATCGTCTTGTGTGCTTCACCATTGACAGGCTTTCGCCAAGACAAAGGGCCCATTTGCGAATTCTCCCAGGGGACTGGCCATCATTGAAAGCTGTCGACAATTTGGGGTTTGTAGGCCTACTAAAAACTTGATAATCCACAAAAGTATTCTGATTTGTGGAAAAAAAGTTCCAACTACCATAGATTTCCTACGCGTTGTTGATTCAAGTCTTGAGTATATATGAGTAGTGAAATTTTACATCCCTTTTGTCGGCGGGCTACACCAAATGCACGAATGATGAATCTTTTTTGCTGATTTTTAAAGTTTTCCTAGTAGATATGCTAGAATAGTTTTAGGGAACTTTCCCCTAAGTAGAAAATTCTGCTCCATTTAACCAAAAAAATAAGGTTAACACTTTCTGATAATGTAAGCTTTATTAAAACTAAATATTTCTATCTCTAACACAAAACGTCAGAAGTTAAACGGCTTTTCTAAGATTCTTGGGAAATTGGGCTTTAGTTTTCTTTCATTTATTTGGATCTCTTAACCAACTTCCACCCAATCAATAGTTTGGCCACAAACTGAAAAAGTTTAACATGGACGGGATAGAGTGATCTGGCCACAAACTGAAAAATTTTAACATGGACGGGATAGAGTGATCTTGCCACAAACTAAAAAAGTTTAACATGGACGGGATAGAGTGATCTGGCCACAAACTGAAATAGTTTAACATGGACGGGATAGAGTGATCTGGTCACAAACTGAAAAAGTTTAACATGGACAGGATAGAGTGATCTGGCCACAAACTGAAAAGTTTAACATGGACGGGATAGAGTGATCCTTTATGTGTACCATATCACCTTAATAGAGTTAGACAAACATCCGAATGATTACAAATGTAATACAAAAATGTTACCCAATTCAGTTGTGTGTGATTTAGCATTGCAAAGTCGACGGACTATCGACATCATGTCGACATGTTGCTTTTAAGTGTGTGATTTGTATCTTTCTATGTCGACTGGGAATAATAAGTCAAAAACATGTTTTTGGTGATAATGTCAAATTTGATACTTTAAAACTTTTTAATGCTGAATTAACCATCTGTCGGTTTTCATTCAATTAATTAATTGGTCCTGATAATCCTTACCCTTCTCATACACAAATAGAATCTTTTTATCTTTTTTTAAATCAATCTTTTTAATTCTTTTTTAATAATTAATTCACCCCCTATTTTGAATTGCCGCATGAATTTGTAATTTATTTTGACAGAAAATAACGGACCTTTTTTTCTGTCGCCAAGAACTGAATAAATGTTGACATGATGACAATATTTTACAAATCGAACACCCACCCTGTCGACATAGAATCAAATCAAATGGCTAATTATCTTGTCACGTCGACAAAGCTGCTAAGTTTAACGGAATTTTGTTTGTAGAAATAGCTAGTTCGTGTGGCTGTTTTTTTTTTTTTTCAAGCCGGAAAATGGCTACTATCCCGAAATAATTTCTTAGACCATACTGACTTTTTATTTATAGTTAAAATTAAATGGAAATATTATGAAGAATTAAGCTTTTAAATAGGCAATTAACTTTTTTTTTTTTTTTTTTTTTTTTTTTTTTTTTTTTTTTTTTTTGCATAGACCAGTAAGAGTCCGAATATTTCGGCTTTACGTTCGGACGCCTCTATCAACGGAGAAAATAAAGAAAAGGAGAAAAATTATATAAGACGTTTAACATATACAACCAATACTGCTAACAACTCAGTGCAAGAGCAAGCCGCCTGAGGCCAATATACTCGTGCGCACGCTCCTCCTCTATCCCAATCTATTCAAACGTCACCTCTTTACCCCCTCCAAAGAAGTTCCCATTTCATTTACATCCTTCCTTACGTCCTCTCCTCGCCACATTCGGGGACATGGGCGTGCGGAAGGGGGGCAGAAAGGAAAGCTGCCCCCCCCCCGAGAACTTCAAATTTACACTAGATAAGCAGTTGAAAAAAGATAGATGGTTAAAAAAGCAGTTGATAAAAGGTTGAAAAAGCTGGAAATAAACAGCTGGAATGACAGAATAAAAGTCAAACAAGAAGCTAATGTCTTGGAAAGATTTACTTCTAATCCAAGAAGATTGATTAATGCTGAAGCTTATTGAGGATTTATGATTTTTGGTGATTACTTATTAATAAATATTTCATAGGTATGATAGAACTTCCTGGCGATGTAATGTTTTTTAAACTGCCCATATATCTTCAGCCCCCCACCCTTCATTGCAGAATCGGCTGCCCCCCCCTCACTAGAGAAGAAGCTGCGTACGCCCATGTTTGGGGATGACCTGCTTTTGGTTTGGCTCTATAGGGATCGCTGAAAACAACGATCTTTGACTGTCTGTCATACTTCATCCGCAAAACGTGCCCTAGCCATCTCAACCTCTCTTTCATTAAGCCCTAGAAAATGGGATAGAACCACATTTCAGCGAAACGGGTACCCCAATGCTATCCATAGTTCTATCCGTGGATTTAACAGATAATAGGTAATAAAACAAAATAAACAAAAAAAATACCATTGTTATGTAAAAAAAGAAAACTAAGGAAATTTACATCTGATTAACTACAATTGCTGTTGTTGCACAAATATTACACGATTTTTTAAAAAAAAAAAAAAAGTAAAAAAAAACGTCTGTGTAATATTGTACACGTAAAAGATACAAAATGTTTTTAAAATTTGCATTTTTGAACCAAGAACCCCCAATCTCTCCTTTCCATACAGAAATCAAATCCTCTCAATGTTATAAAATCAATGAAGTATTATGGGTTTTTTTGGCAGTTACATACTTTTTTTTCCTTTTTTTTTTACCTGGGTTAATGTCTGCACCAAGATTTTTTCTTAGATATGAACTCATTTTAGGCAATTAAACCCCCAACGGAAGAAGGGGCTGAGGCAAAAATGCCTGAAAAAGAACCTGTTCAGCGACCTCAAGATTCGGATTCCGATGAAGGTTTAGATCGAGGTAGAGGTGAACAAGAGCAAGAGCACGTTAGTGATTTCGATGCTATGATGGCAAGGAAAAAAGAGGAAAAGGGAAAGCGTCGGAAAAAGAAGGATATCGACATTATTAATGATAATGATGATATGATAGCTCACCTGATTAGTCAGATGAAAACGGCATCGGATGTAAGTTTATTTTTCTTTCCTTTTGAACTTTTCAGGAGTGAATTTGACCCTAAAATAAACAGTTGGTAAGTTTGCTGGAATATCGAAAATTTGATTATGCCCTTAGAATAAGAGATTATGCAGATAAAGTTTTGAGGGAAGAATTGTGATGGTTAGGAACGGTAGAGATTTCTTTGATTCGAATTATCCCACAATGGGAACTTTTTAGAAGTGCCCATATAATGCACCAGTACCCAAAAATGTATATTGAAAAATTTTTGTTGAGCTTTTGAAATTTTTTTTTTTTGGAATCTCAAATGAAAGTCAATTGAAACTTAAATTGAGCAGATATTATCCTGTATATGACCAAACCAACGTAGCCAACGTAGACCAAATCTTATTGACAATCTTGATAAAAACCAATATTTATTTTTTTTATAGTTGCCTCTTTCTATTTTTTGAATTTTTTTGCAGACAGGTAAGTCAGTAAGACTTTAGTCAGACAGGCAAAATTACGCAGCGTATTTTCCAGAACTGCTTTTGAATTTGTTATATCCAAGAGGTCAACACTGAGGTTGGAATTTTGCGTACATGGCTACTGGCTACCAAAATCAACGGTAAATTACGCATAAAAATAACAAATGCATCAACATGTTCTCCCAAGTAATGTACAATAATAAAAGATATGAGCTGCTTGTACTAAAGTAAAGAACTCCATTAAACCAAAAATGAACATAAATGGAATCAAATAATCTACCAAGCATAAAACTACCACAAATCAGCATCAATAAACAAATGAAACCCAAAACAAACATAAATCAAAATAAATAACAGAGTCAAACTCAAAACCAGCAGAAATTAATATGAGTAGGGTTCTAAAATCCTATGCTTTCTAAAAGCCAGAACAAAATTTTACTTTACTGAAAAAAATCAAATGAATTTACTGAAAAAATGTGCATTGTCAGTTTAATATACATATGCTGATATTTATTCCTTAAAATCTTATTTAATTTTGATTTCTTAAAAGTTGTAAAAAATAAAACATTTAAAAGAATTGGTTTCAGTAAAGTACTAAATTTCTGAATATTCTGGCTTTTAGGAAGCCAACTTTAAAAAGCTCAACAAAAATTTGTCAATATGTATTTTTGGGTACTGGTGCATTATATGGGCACTTCTAAAAAGTTCCCATTGTGGGATAATTTGATCAAAGGAATCCCTACCGTTCCTAAACCCTCACAATTCTTCCCTCAAAACTTTGAGGGAATTTAATTTTTATTCAATTATATCAATTTAAGCAGTTGCTTAAATTTTTGCTTTCTTTATGTTGTTTCTTTGTTAATTTTTGCACGACATTGCAAAGAAAATTGCAAATCGAGAATTTCAAAGAATTTCAAATTGCAAAGTTCTTACAAAAAATTATCTCATAATTACAATCTGTTACAACAAAATCACAATTCTAGCCAATCGAGAGCAGAGCTTAATGTACCAGCTTTTATATATATTTTACAGTGAATGTCCGAAATTGGTGAATTTCGACTTTCACCGATGAATGTCCGAAATACCTTTTTTGGTGACATGTTAGATTAGGTTTGGTTAGCTTAGATTAGGTTTTTAACCCATTTCTGATATTTAGAACCAAATTTAACCTAATCTAATCTAAACTAACATAATCTAACCTAACTTTAACTTTTACCATCATAGCTTGCATAAAACTGAAAAAGCTGACTCACAAAGCTAAATTAATCGAAGCAGAGAAAAGGGAATTTTGAACATTCACTGGTGAATGTCGACATTAACCAAATTTCGGACATTCACTGCAATATATATACCACGAAACTTAATACGCTTCACAAATTAAAAATAAAGACACTAACGATAAGCTAGATATATTCCAGAGAAATCGTTTAAGGCTAGACTTTACGTTCATCCCTCAACGAACTGTGGTCTTTTGCTCAGGATTATTCGACATGAAAGTCCATTGTCTCTGCCCTATACACCACTAGGCGTTGAAGGACTTAAGTAAGCAAGTCTAGGTTCTGCTGCTCATTTGAGACAGTGTGTGGCAAACAGAAACCTTTAAATGGTTCGGTCCCGCTGTTAAAGGCTATCATGGAAAAGGTTTGGTCACGTTCTAGGGATGAAGGATTATCGGCTGCTGAAAATTGTTCTTTTCGGCAATCTAGCTGGGACCCAACAAAAAATGGGACCTCCTCGAATAGGATAGGGAGAGCTTAGGGAGATGTTTTTATGAAGTAGGATTCGCAAGAGGGCCTGAGGAGGAAAGTTGTAAATATAATGGAGTAAAATAGGAGCTTGCGCTGCAGCGTGCTGCGATGAGCTGATATTAGTTATTGGTAATGGTATTAATGAACAGTATATCACTACTTTGGATAAAGTTTCGAAAAAAATACTTTATTTTTCATCTTTTTTTTTCTTTATCCACTTTTTTTATTTATCCCTGTTTCTTTTTCAGTTCTTTGTGCATACTAATTAGTTCGTAGTTTTATACGAATTAAGAGGATTGTTGGCCTTTTACTGCAGCAAAGAATATTTTTGTGTTCCCACGTAACATTGCCAAATGACACTCCCCCTTTCTAAATCGTGGGGCGAAGCACATAGGCAGAAATTTATGTTAGAAGGGGTGACGGTTTGAAGGGACACGAAAAAAATAAAATAACCAAAGATGGGTTAAACTGTAGAAATCTTGATTTTTAGGGGAAAGGGGTTTGTAATGGCCTGAAGGTCCCCTGCCTTTATACATGCCTCCAAGTTTCAGTATTTTTTGTCTTCGATTGGAGAGGACGGGGAAGTTGGCTAAATGTAATTCAAACAATCTTAGCGATGGCTGGTACAGGACTAATTGAAGTTATTACAGGAGAATTATATCGCCTTATGTGTCGATAGCTATATGGGGGAAGACCCTAAGTTTCCCCTCCTCCTTTGTACATGCCTCAAAATTTAAGTATTTTTGATCTTCCATTGGGAGTGAAGCCTAAAGATGGCTTATGGCTAAAAGATGGCCTAAAGGTAGGCTAAAATACCACTCTTATATGTTCTTAAAGACTGGTTTTGTGTTCTTATACACAAAATGTGTCTTATACCATTGCAAAACTTCAATATGTTTTTATTGCAGGATGATCGGGAAGCAAATAAGAATCGTCAGCCAGCTATTAGGAAAATTTCCATGCTTCCACTTGTAATCAACCACTTGAGGAAGTTGGATCTACAGTTGGCCTTCATAGAGCATAATATTCTTGG
Source organism: Artemia sp. Qi Xiang Cuo (assembly GCF_049724085.1). Lineage (NCBI taxonomy): Eukaryota > Metazoa > Arthropoda > Branchiopoda > Anostraca > Artemiidae > Artemia > Artemia sp. Qi Xiang Cuo. The sequence continues at coordinate 3,472,830 of NC_142811.1, forward strand.
CGTTTTGACTGATTGGCTGGCACCTATGCCTGACCGCAGCTTACCAGCTTTGAGGGTATGATTTCAAAATGTTGTTTCCTTCTTGCTGTTGCAGCAAACGCGCTGCCGGATCTTGACCCCTGCTACGTTCTCATTGAAATTTAGCTTTGATATCCGGATTTCTAGTCGTCTAAAGAAATTTTTTGGATGGGCTAACATTCAGTTCACTTCTTTTTTTAATCGGAGTTAAAAAATTATGTTTCTTCACCTGGCAAAATCGCATTTAGACGAAATAAATACATCCTTTTCTACAGTGGTAGAAAATGTAGTTTTTTTTATTGTTACTGCTTTGTAGTTATGGTCTGAATTGGTTAAGAGAAATTTTTTTGTATTAGGGGGGGGCTGCAAATACTGAAGTAGGTACAACCACTACTGCCATCAGGGCAGGTCCAGGGGGCTGCTTTAAGGGCAGGCGCCCCCCTGCAGAGGGTCTAAAGTTGCACTAATTACCGGGATAGAGGGGCGAAAAATATCAATGAGAAAGCCTAAGTTTCGTTGATAACTCTCTCCCCTGAAAATTAATTATTTATCTGCCTCTGACTACTGTTCCTAACAATTCATCTTTCCCTGTTCCCACGAAGTTCCAGTTTTCTTTAAATCCTTCGTTATGGACCTCTGTCCGTCTCACTCGGGAACAACCTTTGGCAATCTGCCAATCTTTGGCAATCTGCCATCCTTCATCTGCAAACAATGCAATAGGTAGGGAACGTGTTTAGGGTGTCACCTATATTATTGAAACTCTAGGTGTTGGCACTCATTAGCCATACCAAGCCACAGGTGTGCATAATTTTTGCAAAGGTGTGCACCATTGAGGCCTCAAACTTCCGTGATTTCTATATTCATCATAAGGAAAATGATTAATAATTCATAATGATAAAGTTAATTTGATGGATTGGTAATGATGAATTGAATTACCATTGTGCCACCATCTTTGTTTTTATCATTAAAGAACTCCGATCGTTTACTTATTAAGTCATTGACTTTTAACTTTAATGTAGCCATTAACTTTTAAAACTGGTATCTTGGTTCTTAATCTTTAATTTCATCCAGTTCAAACCTTTGAAACTACCACTGTGACTTTCAAAATTAGTGTTAGTTTTATTTACAGCTGAAAATTCAATATGGCTGTAGAATTTATGGAAGGGAATCAAGATACGTGAAATAGGCACGACTTCGCTTATACCAAGCAACTTATATTACTTTGAAAACTTTTCATTTGTACTGGAGGGTAAAATCTGTATTTGATCTTACTTTTCCATTTATTCATTTCATTTACTTTTCTGCTCTATATTGCAGATTCGACTTCGCTTAGGCACGATATAGGCACGACTTCGCTTATACCAAGCAACTTATATTACTTTGAAAACTTTTCATTTGTACTGGAGGGTAAAATCTGTATTTGATCTTACTTTTCCATTTATTCATTTCATTTACTTTTCTGCTCTATATTGCAGATTCGATCTGAAATTTTACAAGTACTTCGTGAATTTCCTTCTGTGGATCAGCAAATGCTTCAACAATCTGGTATTGGCAAGGCTGTGATGTATTTATATAAACATCCTAAAGAAGTCAAGGAGAATAAACAAATTGCTGGTAAACTCATCACTGAATGGGTTAGACCCATTTTTGATCTTCAAACAGACTTCAAAAGTAAGTACTTTGTATTGATTTTTACGATAACACTGTTTAGTATCTGCGCATAGAGGAGGGAAAGTGCGTTAGGGGATGGAAGAGCTATGCTAAACATTTGATAGAGTGGTCCTAGCCGAGTGGTTAGTGCTCGACCTAAGGTCCTTTGTCTGGTAGGGCAGGGGTTCGAGTCCTGCTTTTGCTGGTTATTTGGTTTGAATGGGAGTCAGTGGCGTTACTTTGTAAGTTCAGCCAGGGTCCTGTGAATAGGAAGGGTGTGCGAAAGCACAGGATGGCTGGCCCATACCCCTCATTGCACTTCCTGGCGGAAGGGCCATGAAACGGTGGTCAGCACCCTTGGTAGTGGTAATAATATCCAGTGCCATATTCTTTAACTTTTTCCATCCACACTATAAATGCTATGGAGTGATCTTACCTCTTAGCCCCAGAAGTCCTCTTAGTCCATTATTTTAAATTAATTTACATATTAAATTTACATATTTTTTTTATGTTTGGTATAAACGAAAATTTACATATTTTTTTATGTTTGGCATAACAAAAAATATTTGTTGCAGGACCGATTGTTTTCCGCCTCACCCGCTTCTGAAATTCAGGTATTAGGTGGACGTGGAAATTTGTTTAATTCTTGGCTCCTCGGACCCATGGTGGCTGGGGGTGGCTGGGCTGACAGTCATATCATTAACACCTGTCTCAGGCTAAGTGAATGGCGACGCCAGGACTCGAATCCTCGTCCTAATATTGTCTCTTTCTAATCGTTTTCTAATTTTTTAAGGTTTTTTTACTGTTTTTCTTCTCTCTCGCTTTTCCATAGGAGAAAGAGGCCGTGAATGCCATTGATTTTGGTTTTCATGGTTTTTCACAAAACCGTAAATAGAAAAAAGGGGGGATAGGTAAAAAGAACTAAGAAAAAACTAAAAATATAGGCATGAAAATGTATGATTATAATTTTATTTCGATGTTGACAATAGTAAAGTGTCAAAAATGATTTTTAGGTCGAAATTTTATATTTTCTAAGAAGAACATCGGTTATTATCAGACAGGATTTTGTTTCTGGCAGAGGCTCTCCACCCCTTCACTTTTTTATAAGTAAAAATCTAAAATAAAAAAATAAAAATAATTCTGAAACTCAGAATTATTGAATTTTGACATACTGTTAATATAAAGCATAATGTTAGAGAGGCGAACAAAACGTTTTAGTGCCTCTAGAGAGGCACTAAAACATACATAAGTTGAAATATTGCCTTAGTTAGTGAGTAGAAAGTGACTTTATTCACCATAGATGAGCCGTATGGCTTGTTTTATTTTTATTTTTTTATTTTTAAGGCTCATTTGTATTTCTATAGATGTTAAAACTTCTATAGATAAAAACTTCTATAGCATAGATGAGTCATATGGCTTGTTTTATTTTTAAGGCTCATTTTTATTTCTGTAGATGTTAAAACATCTATAGATGAAAACTTCTAGACCATAGATGAGTCCTCAGGGACTAGCCATCATCGAGAGCTATTGAGATTCTTGGGTTATACTATAAAATTTTATTGAAAAGAATGAAATTTTACATACCGTTTGTCGGTGAGCTTTTTAGTCAAAGTGGGTGACACCACAGGGAACTCCCGAAGCTGCCAACTTGCACAAATGATAATTCTATCATTTCTATCAAATGTATTGAGATTCAGGGGTTTTACTACAAAATTTGATTGAAAAGGCAATGAAATTTTACGTACCGTTTGTCGGTGAGCTTTTTACTCAAAGTGGGTGACACCACAGGGAACTCCCAAAGCTGCAAATTTGCACAAACGATGTCTATAATTTCTATAAAAACTATTGAGATTCTGTGGTTTTCCTACAAAATTTGATTGAAAAGGCAATGAAATTTTACGTACCGTTTGTCGGTGAGCTTTTTACTCAAAGTGGACACCACAGGGAACTCCCGAAGCTGCCAACTTGCACAAATGATATTTCTATCATTTCTATCAAATCTATTGAGGTTCTGGGGTTTGCCTACAAAATTTGATTGAAAAGACAATGAAATTTTACGTACCGTTTGTCGGTGAGCTTTTAAGTCAAAGTGGGTGACACCACAGGGAACTCCCAAAGCTGCAAATTTGCACAAACGATGTCTATCATTTTTATAAAAACTATTGAGATTCTGCGGTTTTCCTACAAAATTTGATTGAAAAGGCAATAAAATTTTACGTACCGTTCGTCGGTGAGCTTTTTAGTCAAAGTGGGTGACACCACAGGGAACTGCCAAAACTGCCAAAGCTGCCAATTTGAACAAAAGATATTTCCTTCGGGTGGATTTTTAGCGTTTTCCTAGCAGCCTAGCTAGAGCATTTTTAAGTGCTGCTCTTTCCTGATCTTTAACAAGAAAATCCTGCTCTGTTCAGTGGGGGAAAGAAAATTACACTTTCTGAGGATGTAAGTTTCATTAAAACTGAATTTTAGGAAAATGCGAGAGTTATACGGTTTTTCTCAGATTTCTGGGAAAGTAGGCACGACTTTTAGCTTTCTCTCATTTATTCGGATCTTTTATCCAAGCTCTACAAACTATGTTACGAGCGCCCGTTCATTTCTAAATAGTTTGGTGACGCAAACTAAAAGAAAGTTTATAATGGACTAGATAGGGTGATCGGTCAAGGTTCCGTATCCTCTTAACCACTATTTTTTAGAGGAATGGGGAGGCGCGTTACAATTCACTTCAAATCATTGACGTTGTAGGAAGAAGGTTTTACAAAGCTTCATAGTTATAACAATTGCCTGAATTTTCAAGTAGGTTATGTAGAGAACTAACCTTGATTTTGTATTATTTTTGGTAATAAAATCATTTTTTAACATTCAGCTGACTTTCCTTTATAGTCTATCAGAGTTTTTAAAAAATTGCAATATTATTTAGATATAGTGCAAAAAAGTGTCTATGACGCGTAAAAAAGGTTTTCAGTCCATAAAACTTAGAAAAAGCAGCCAAATTTTAAGTTTTTTTTTTAAGTTTAAAAAAAAAACTTTAAGTGGATCTTAAAACTAATTTGAAAGTTGTGAAAACAAAGGTTAATACTTCTATTTCGGAAGATAGTTTTTTTTTACAAGTTTTGATAGACATAAGTGTAATTCTAAGCATGGTTTTCTATGTTTTCCCAATTTTTAAAAATGGATTTATCTTCCTCTTGAAGGTAACTGTCAAATTTCGTTACGAATTGGAATTTATGAAAAAATTCGTTAATATAGTAAAGAGTAATCAGCTTATAAACTATTTACAGTTCTGCGAAAAACGGAGTGGATATTTGGATATGGATGGACGTTTTATTTTTATAATACTGCCTATATTAGTGAATTGATGTAATTTGCTGTTGTTTTGAGTTTTAGGGCACGAGTGAAATGCAAATCTTGTTTTTTCTATTTACTTCTTTTTTACTCAAAGTGAATTATTCTGAAAAAGTGTAGCAGAAGTTAAATAACTAAGATTTTATATGGTTTACAAATATTGATATTGAAATTTGGAGAATATCTGAGTGAACAGCAAAATTAACAGAACATAGATTTTTTTCAGAAGTTTTTGTTTAAGATAAGTGTTTATTTTTAGATAAACAGATACATTTTTATCATGGGGTTTCCTCTTTTTCTTATTTTATTTTTAAAACAATTGAAATTAAAGGAAAAGAAAATCATATAATATTTTCAAACTATTTTGTATTTTTCTGCTTCCTCTTGAATTGTTACTTTAATCCTGTTGCATTGAGATTAGTCTCATCAAATATCCAATTTTCTTCGAAATATTTCTCTTTTTTATGAAGTCGCCATACGCTGCACTAACTGGCACTAGTATTTTTTTAATCCCCTCCCTAAATGGCCGAATATCCAATTCCTATATCTTCTCCATTTCTTTGGTTTCCCTTAAGTTAATTACCGATTTCTCTCTACTCTACTATTGTTTCTTGCAGCTCTCTCTCGTGAAGAACGTGAGCAAAGAGATATAGAACAAATGAACCGTCGTCGATCGAGTCTAGAAACCATACCCAAAACCTCAAAAAAGGAGGAGGTCAAGGAGGGAGAGAAACCTCTTCGACCTGGTGATCCAGGTTGGGTTTATCGCGCTCGTGTTCCTCAACCTTCCGCTAAGGATTATGTTAATAGACCTCAGTCTTCCGTAGAAGGAGAAGTTTTTGATAAAAAGGTAAGATTTTTGTACGTTTTTGAGATATTTAAGACCCATTTACAATGAGATTTGGCTAGCTCTAATTTGGGACAATCAGATTTTCCATAGACTTCCTTGATTGGCTGAAGAATTTTAATGACAAATTCTGGTTGGCTCAAATTAGAGCTAGCTAAATGTTGATATTAGTAAAATCCCATGGTGAATGATATCCATTGACTGGGAATATGACAAGTCTTTGAAATAAATTGGAAAAGAACGATAAGTAGGATTTTTTTTTTTTTTTTTTTTTTTTTTTTTTTTTTGCAGCTGATAGCTGATTCTAAGAAAACATCCCTATCAACGCACAAGATTAAGACTCTGCTACTGGAATATCGATTTTTTTTTTTTTCTTAGACAGATAGCTACTGTTACTACTTCTATCTACTCACTGCGGCACAAAGCCGCTTGAGGCCAACACCGCTACTCATGCTCCTCCTCCATCCCAATCAGTTTAAAGCCTCCCTCTTTACCCCCTCCCAAGAAGTTCCCATTTCCCTTAAATCTTTCCTTACGACATCTTCACTTGGGATGCCAAGGGTAAGGGGCTTTTCGACCGAAAGAATACAAGTCCGGGTGAAAAAAGGAAATGATTAATTTTTGGATAACAAAAGAGGCGCTAATTCTAAAAATTTGGTTGGCGTATTGAACATTCACGGCTGAGAAATGTGCCCTGACGCCACGCGCATAGGATGCATAAATTGGCTACAAATGGCACTTTATTTTGGCCCAATCACTTTTTTTTATCGAAAAAGATGTTATTCTGCGATTGCTAGTTCAACACGATCACCCACGAGCAAAAAAAAAAAAACAGCGGCAAATAGATACGAATGCCGGATCAGTTTATTCGTAAAAAATTAAATATTATGTCTTGATACCCCCCCCCCCCACTAAAATATCAAGATTTTTCTTATGTCTCTTAGTATAATTCATTTATGTTTTTGTCGTTTTTTGAAGTTATTCCACAAAAAATGATGAGGGTGTCCAATTGGGATACCTGGGGTAAGGTCATTTTCGATCGAGAGAATACGATTTAGGGTGAAAAAAGAGAAATAAGTACTTTTTCGCTATTTCTGTAAGTTTCGTTTGGTGTCTTGAGCATTCATGGCTGATAATTGCACGCGCATAAAATGGTTCATTTGGTACGGAAAAGAGGTTTTTGGCTACATAATAAATTCCAAAAAGGATAGCAAAATAAGTCTTTTTGGCTCACAAGTGGAATTTCTGACCACACTAACACGAAACTGTATACGTCACTATCAAGAATAGGATCCCTTTTGTCTTTTTCAGAATTGGAAAAACGTTCAACCTCCAGATCTTTTTTGCCTTTTTTAATTTCTTTTTCCATGATCTCTTTGTAAAAAATTTATAAAATTGTGGGGGGAATTGTAAACACTGTTTGTGGGGGGGGGGGAGTTACATTACATGTATATGTGTGGCCTAGGGTTGGCCATTTTTATATTTTTTTTATTAATATATGGCGATAATTTTCAACATCCATTTTAATTAATTCCTCTTTTTTTTTAGCGTAAACGCATGAATCGTTATGAGAAGAAGATGAACGAGTATAAGAAAATGAAGAGTTTTGCCAAGGGTCCAAAAACCTCGGGTTTGAGTCTTGAAGGAAGAAACCTCTCCATTTAGGGATTTACGTGATTAGCGCAAAGGTTTTTAATTGTGAAGTGTTGTTCATACCTATGAAAATATGTTTAAATATATTTTTTTCTCTACCATATTAATTTATATTTATGATTGTGAATATCTGAGTTTATTCATTGTAATACACACCAGGGTACTATCAATTATTTTATTGCACTTGACGTCTACCCAGAGGTCAAAAGCTCCCATTGTTCCGAAATTGACGATGTATCTCACACATGTAAGAAACTGCATTTAATAATAATAATTTATTATAAGCCAAGAAAACAGGCCATACAGAACAGTATTCTTAATTACACTCCACAAGAAAAATAGCATAAATATCAAGTTTCACTCATTGATGTCAACGCTTCATTTACATATTTAAATAACTGCCTGATTGTCCTTTTTACAGTCGTTTTCAGGATCCCCGGGGACACCAAGTTACCACCCTCAAAATACTTTCCCCTTCATAGAGGTAGTTGCTGGCACTCGGCGAGAACATGGGCCACCCTTTTTCTTTCAAATACTCTTTCTATTTTTAGTGGCAGGCAATTCGCTCGGATCCGAAACCAAGTCCTCAATGTCTCCCCCGGTAATCCTAGTTTAAAATAACATTCAAATCCAAATATTTCTTTTACTTGGGAATAAAACTTCAATGTTTCAGATGTTTTAACTGCCTGTGTCCGCATTTGGACTTCCTGATCTTTTATTCTTTCTATAATCATAGCCAAAAACGGCTCACCCTGATCTGAGGGTCCTAGCCCCTCATTCCAAATATAGGATAATCCTAATCCTTCTAAAACATTTTTTATTTGATACAACCACGATCTTTTACGTTTCGACTGTAGGTTCTCCACATAAGCTGCTTTTGCTAACCTATCTTCTGGCAGACTTAGAACTTTTAGCCAGTACCGGATCATCTGTGCTAATCTACTCATTCTCAGCGAAAATATTCCTAGGTCACCTTTTATTGCCTGATTATGGGTCGTTAGGTGAAGACCAATTAATCTTTTAAAGTTTTGCAGCTGAATTGATTCCAATTGTGCTTCTAGGTCATGCCCCCAGAGTTCAGCTCCGTAATGTATAGTAAGTAAAACTTTAGAATTAAAAACATATTTATGCATTTTCAGATCTTTTATACTTGAAAGCCTTGAATTGCTTAAAATGGCAGCTGAAATTGCTTTCCCTCTCTTAATCATCTCTTCTACATGATCTTTCCATCCTCCTTTTGCTGAAAGTGTTACTCCCAAATATTTAAAATTTTCGCTCTCTTTTACTTTTTCACCTTTAAAATAAAATTCTACTTTTTTATCATCATTATTCACACGAATTCCTCTAAAAACCACAATCTCAGTCTTTTTGATATTCAACACTAGTTTCTTTTGTATCTAAATATTCTTCTAATATACTCAATAAGATTTGGAGCTCCTCTGGTGACTTGCCTATCAACACCGCATCATCAGCAAAACAACAGAGATAACGTCGGGTTCCCTAGTGACACCGTAGGGGCCCATTCCTTTTTAAGATGGTCAACAATATCATTTATATACAACGTGAACAACCTAGGCGAAATACTACTACCCTGTTTTACTCCTTTTCTAATTTCAAACGGCGACGATAATCCCTTCCCTACAACTTTAACTATACCAAATGTCTATCTATACATATCAGCTAATATAAGTTCATTTCGAATTTCTTTCATTGAAATGAAAGAGTTGGAATATTTCAGTAGTGTTTTGTTATGCTTTACCTTGTCACAGTTACATTCTCTTGGTCTTTCAAAGTTCACTTTGGTTTTATTTCATTGAAATCCGACTCTTGCATTTCAATGAAAGAAATTCGAAATGAACTTCTAAAAATCAAGAGAATGTATCTGTGACAAGGTAAACCATGATAGAACACTACTGAAATATTCCAACTCTTGCATTTCAATGAAATAAAACCAAAGTGAACTTTGAAAGATCAAGAGAATGTAACTATGAAAAGGTAAACCACGACAGAACACTACTGAAATATTCCAACTCTTTCATTTCAATGAAAGAAATTCGAAATGAACTTTTAAAAATCAAGAAAATGTAACTCTGACAAGGTAAACCATAACAAAACACTACTGAAATATTCCAACTCTTGCATTTCAATGAAAGAAATTCAAAATGAACTTTGAAAAATGAAGAAAATATAACTGTGACAAGGTAAACCATGACAAAACACTATTGAAATATTCTAACTCTTGCATTTCCACGAAAGAAATTCAAAATTAACTTTGAAAAATTAAGAAAATGTAACTGTGACAAGGTAAACCACGACAAAACACTACTGAAATATTCCAACTTTTGCATTTGAATGAAAGAAATTCAAAATGAACTTTGTAAAATTAAGAGAATGTAACTTTGACAAGGTACACCGATATAAAACACTACTGAAATATTCCAACTCTTGCAATTCAACGAAAGAAATTCAAAATGAATATCGATGCTCAAGGTAAAAGTTTGAATCAAACACTTTTAGGATATCAAGTGTCCTTACTGAAAAACTACTGAATTAAAAATTAAATTGATCATACGGCCTAAATTATTTCATCAGATACACCAGCACTCATAAACGATCATTTTTGATATTCTGCTAACAACATAGATGCACAAATTAAAAGTTTGAATCAAACACTTTTATGATATCGAGTTTCCTTACTTAAAAACTACTGAATTAAAAAAAATAAATTAAATTGATCAAATGACCTAAATTATTTCTTCAGATACACCAACACTCATTAACAATCCTTTTTGAAATACTGCTAGCAACATCAATTCTCAAGGTAAAAGTTTTAATCAAACACTTTTAGGATATTGAGTGTCCTTACTGACCTTTCTTTCAAATGTCAATCAAAGAATTCTGGTTGTAGCATCCAATTTTTTTTAAATAACAAAGCCCCCCGTCTTAAAATATTCTAGCGATATCCATTTGTGTATATAGGGGAGGCTACCTCCCGTCCGTTCTTGGCACGCAAAACCTCGAGATTTACACGATCCGTATTATGAACTAATGTATTTCACCCGATTTTTGTCTTTTTAAGCCCCTCACCCCCCTACCAATGTCCCTCCCACGTGCCTGGGGAGGCCCAAACAACACTCCAAATAACAAATCTATTACCTTTTTTTTGCAAAGGTCAATCAAAGAATTCTGATAGTAGCATCCATTTTTTTTTAAATAACAAAGCCCCCCCCCCGTTTTAAAATATTCTAGCGATATCCATTCGTGTATGTAGGGGAGGCTACCTCCGGTCCATTCTTGGTACACAAAACCTTTGGATTTTCACGATCCGTCTTATAAACTAACATAGTTCACCCCATTTTTGCCTTTTTAAGCCCCCCACCAACAAAAATTTCCCTCGCACGTGCTTGGTGATGTCAAACCAACACTCCTAGACACAAATCTATTCCCACTTTTTTTAAAATGTCAATCAAGAATTCTGATTGTAGCTTCCATTTTTTTTTTAAATAACAAAGCCCCCGTCTTAAAATATTCTAGCTATATCCATTCGTGTATGTAGGGGAGGCTACCTCCGGTCCATTCTTGGTACACAAAACCTTGGGATTTTCACGATCCGTCTTATAAACTAATGTATTCCATCCCTTTTTTGTTCCATTCCAGTCGACTTTTGGAGGGGTTTCCCCATTTTTTGATAATTAGGCAATTTTCTCAAGCTCATAGCTTTTGATTGGCAACACTAAAGTTAATGAATCCTAAACTTTGGAATCAGCACAAGAAACCCATTCTTTTGATGAGCCTATTGATTACAACTGAACCCTTACTTACAATTTTTTCATAATTTCTCTTTGGAAACAGCCTCTATTAAAAACTTTGCCAAGATGTCTCGAGTTATGCATTAATCTCTAAGATAACGCAAGCTTGCGATGCCCGTTTAAAAATGACTCAAACCCCCGTGCAACTGAACCCCCTTTAACTGAACCCTCGTGCAACTCAACCCCCCCCCGTGCAACTCAACCACATTTAACTAAACCCCGTGTAACTGAATCTGCATGTAACTGAACCCCCGTGCAACTGAACCCTCGTGCAACTCGACTCCCGTGCAACTGAACCCCATTTAACTAAACCCCCGGGCAACTGAACCCCCCATGTATTGAATTTTTTTTTTTTTTTTGGAATCTCAAATGAAAGTCAATTGAAACTTAAATTGAGCAGATATTATCCTGTATATGACCAAACCAACGTAGCCAACGTAGACCAAATCTTATTGACAATCTTGATAAAAACCAATATTTATTTTTTTTTATAGTTGCCTCTTTCTATTTTTTGAATTTTTTTGCAGACATGTAAATCAGTAAGACTTTAGTCAGACAGGCAAAATTACGCAGCGTATTTTCCAGGACTGCTTTTGAATTTGTTATATCCAGGAGGTCAACACTGAGGTTGGAATTTTGCGTACATGGCTACTGGCTACCAAAATCAACGGTAAATTACGCATAAAAATAACAAATGTTGTTACCAAAATCAACTTGTTGACCAAAATGTTTTAAAAGGGGTCATTTAGAAGGCTGAATTGTTCGAACAGGTTAGCAAGAATAAGTTTTCCAAGGGACGTGGCAAATAAAATTGAGACACGGAGAAAAAAAGGAATGGTGGTATGTTGGAGTCTTTGAATGAATTTTTTGTTTTAATTTAAAACGACAAATCACAAGCTCTAATGACTGAATTTGTGTTTTTTTAAATCAACACAATCAATAGATACATAAAATACTGTCAGATTGTACAGTATTTACTGTCAGTATATGCTGTCAAACTGGGGGGGGCCTCCCCCTCCAACTGGCACAACTACTTTCTGTTAAATGGTTTACTGGGAGAAGAACGGGATGTGCTCATGCGCCTCAGGTCCACTTCAGTTATTGAGTCAATCTGATCAAACTGAACTGTCTTAACTTGTTTAATAGGTCGGTTTAGCTTTTAGTGCTAGGGGCTAAAGAATGATGATACTATTTTTTGCCAAAAACGTAGTGCACATTTTCAACTTTGCGTTTCATGGCCAATATTGAGCATAATTAAGATTTCAAGCTCTGCAACGACAGAACTTTTTTTTTACCATTGAAAATTTGGTTTTTAAATTGAAACAATATACTTTTGTGGCAGTTTTTGCAAATTATGTCTGACACCTAAGACTGCAAAAGCCTATCAACACCGCATCATCAGCAAAACAACAGAGATAACGTCGGGTTCCCTAGTGACACCGTAGGGGCCCATTCCTTTTTAAGATGGTCAACAATATCATTTATATACAACGTGAACAACCTAGGCGAAATACTACTACCCTGTTTTACTCCTTTTCTAATTTCAAACGGCGACGATAATCCCTTCCCTACAGCTTTAACTATACTAAATGTCTATCTATACATATCAGCTAATATCCTAACGAAAAGTCTGTGTAAGCCTACCTTTAATAGTTCTAAGCACAGGAAAATCCTATCAAAACTGTCGAAAGCCTTTTCTAGCTCTAAAAATGCAACGTACAACCTATTCTTTCCTTTTGCATATTTCTCTAAATGCGCCTTTAGGACTAAGACCCTATCAATAGCATTATATCCATCTCGGAATCCTTCCTGCCCCTCCTTCAAAATGCTATATTTTTCTAATCAATGAGCTAATCTAGCATCTAGTATTCTTTCTAATATTTTGCTAAGACTAGGTACTAAAGATATCGGTCGATAATTACTGTGATCCGCTGTGTCTCCCTTTTTAAATAGCGGCAAAATCAAGGATGTTTTCCACGGCGAGGGCCATTCTCCAGAAGCCAGAACTGAGTTGAAGATGGGCATAAATAGAAGTTGGAATTGTTTCAAGATCTTTGTTGGGACTCCATCGCTACCAGGTGCTTATGGTGCTTCCGTGGTGCTTATGCATTCTTCAATTTCTTCTTTCGATGCGAGTTTTATCAGATTATAATCGTGTTCTTTCAGTGGGAGACTGATCTCATTCTCTATATTCGATAATTCGTCGCTGAACCAGTAGTCAAACGATGTCTTCCTGAACCTCGTCGTTGTAGTATGTCGGCCATGTTTTCGGATCAGGTACTTTTGGCTGGGCTATGGAGGCCCCTTTTTTTTATCTTTTTCCAGAAAAACCGCATATCTCTCTTTTCATAAAACTGGATCAGCTCCTCCTTACCTTTTTGAATAGCCAGTCTCTTCTTCTGTTTTAAAAGGCGTGTACACTCCTGGCAAACATTTTTAAACCTTGTTTTGAGTCTAAGCCTATTTTCCTCTTTTTCCTCTTCCCTCAAAATCTCCAATTCTTTAATCAATTCTAACTTTTTTATTCTACGTTCCTCATCAAAAAATTCTATATCCTTACAACCTCCTTTATTTCCTAGAACTGGGCCTGCTATTTCAAGTAAAATCTCCGTGAACTCTTCTATCAATCTATCTTGGTTATTTATCTTCTCTAAATCACTTAGCCTTATAGCTACATCGTCCTCTGAAAACGCTTCACTTAATTTAACTTTTTCCTCTGTAGACCATTCCCTATGTATTTGACTTCTGAAATTTTTATTATAAATACGACATTCACTTGAAATATCCCTCCTATGGGGAGCACTCCTTGATCTAATTTCTAAAAATACCGGTAGATGGTCCGATCCTACTAGCTTAAGCTAGTAGGATACTAGCTAAGCTAGTAGAAATATCCATCAAAACATAATTAATTAAACTTGCTTTAGCCCCAGATACGCAGGTTAACTCACCCCGATTTTTATCCTTTCCAAATCTTTCATTTCCAATCATCAAACCTGATTCTGCGCATAGTATCAGCAACCTTCTTCCCCATTGATTTATTCTTCTTTTTTCATCCCTGCTAGCTCTGGGAAACAAGTTGACGGCTGGGACTGCTGACGGAATACCTGGAATTAACACATCTTTTAATTCAACTTCATCACTAGTATAAGCCTTAAAATCACCCATTAATATCAATCTATCATTTTCAAATTGAGCTTTTTTTTCATCTATTTCTTTTACCAACAAATTCCACGTATGTTCATTTCGGTACGAGCTATTTTGAGGCGAAATATAAAGCGATCCTATTACAATTTACAGTCTATCCAAACATTGTAATCTAATCCAAATAATATTTTCTGATTTACTTTTCAGCTTTGTATAACTTTTGAAAGACTCATCTTTATCAACACTACAAGGCCTCCAAAATAACGATTGTTCTAAGCTAACTCTCGCGATACACTTACCACATTGAAACCTCTTACTTTTGGAGTTAAACTAGGGCAATGCCAGGTTTCTATTAATGCTACAAAGTCAAAATTTGACAACTCACTTTCCACGGAACTTAACTTATTTTTTATGCCCTGTACATACCAAGATACAAACTTCAGGATTTGTGCATGGCCTTGTCGATCCTATTGGGCTCCGTAATCGCTCGGGGGAAAGCTAACTGGTAATAATCGTCGCTCCTAGGCCTATTAATACCCCTGTACTGCCAAGGCTGATTTTTTGTAGCTGCCTGAACGGGCGTGTGTTTTGTCTGTAAATTGGTTGCAAGCTCCCTTCAGTAACCCGGGCTTGTCAATGGCTCCTCATTTCTTTGCCTTACATTTCTAGCGGTGCGACTGCAAGTATTATCGACGGGGCTAATCTCGCTGCTTTTACGACCTTTCCTGTTCCTATTGTTTTCGGCAAGTTGCTGTTTCTTTCAACTATCGTGTTCGTGTCACTTTCATTACCAGAAGAGTCCGACTGATCTGAAGGACAATTTTGGACTGAGCTCTGGTTATTTTCATTCACATTAGCGGCATTTATACCCCTGATCTCTGAGTTACTTTGCGCTGGATTAGGGGGCCTAATTGGATGGCTTACTGTCATTTCTTTTACTTTTTGACGTTCACGGTGGTATGTGTACGTTTTACCTTCAATGATAAGCCTATTGCCTTTGAGCCGTGCATTTTGACCTTTTACAAGGGCTTGGGACAGCAATGGCTTTAAATTTTTTCTAGCCTCGCGTTGATACGTAGTGTAGTCCGAAGCAACCCCCATGCCGTTCTGTTTCAGTACAAAACTTTTCCTGAGAACCGCATTTCATATTTCCAAGTCGTGCCACTTAACTATTACAGGGCCTGATCTCAGGCGAAAAGCATCTTTTATGTCCCTCCGAGAAAGCTGTAGGTTCGGGAGGCACCAGCTAAGAAACTCGCAAAGCTCATCCTTCAAACTCGACTGGGACGGACCAGTCATAGGGAAATTGTAAAACACGAGGTTTTAACGCTTTATTTCTGCCTCCAATGAGTCAATTTTCAGTGTAGACTCCCTGAGTTTGTTCCTCATTTCCGCTAGATCACTTGAAATTTCTGATTTTGTTGTATCTAGCTGTTACTAAAACTATTCAATTTTTCCTCTATACCGGATAAGCTGATTGAGAGCTGTGGGATCAAATCCAGTTTGAAATTTATTTCACGCATAAACTGAGAAATAGCGTCCGGATCTGATGCATCCCGAAGTTGAAGTGGCTGAATCTGGTTCCCCTCCATTTCTGCTTGCTTATCCAAAATAATTAAGATTACCTACCTTATTCTCTGCCAGCAATATTCTCCGGCAGTAGAGTTTATTCGTCGCGTCGCGCTTGAGCCCGGGACACAGCTTTGTAGTGCTCTCTTCCTCAGTTGTCAAAGAAATGAATTTTTAATCCGGAGACGCTGCTATGAATGAAGTTTTAGAGGTTTTGCGAGTTCAGGGGGCTAGAATAGGTTTGAAAATTAATGTTAAGAATACTAAGTCACTAAGGCTAGGAATAAGTGAAGATGGAAAGGTGATGTTGGGTAATGAAAAGATTGATCAGGTGGACAGCTTCACTTACCTTGGTAGTGTTAATAGTAAGGATGGTGGGAGCAGTGAAGATGTTAAAAGTAGAATAGCCAAGGCTCATGGTGTTTTTTCACAGTTAAAAAAAAGTTTGGAAGAATAGGAAGATAAGTCTGCAAACCAAGATTAGAAATTAGAAGCTACAATGATGACAGTGATCAAATTTTGCTCTGAAGCATGGACGCTCAGAAAAACGGATTAAGAAATAGCCAAGGTTCAGTGTGTTTTTTCACAGTGAAAAAAAGTTTGGAAGAATAGGAAGATAAGTCTGCATACCAATATTAGAATATTAGAAGCAACAGTGATGACGGTGGTCAAATATGGCTCTGAAGCATGGGCGCTCCGAGAAGCGGATAAAGCATTGCTAGATGTTTTCCAGAGAAATTACTTAAGGATTGTTCTGGGTACCCGGCTGACTGACCGTATTTCAAACAATAGGCTATACGAAAATGTCTATAAATGTGGGCTATAATGAAAGAAAGGTTGAGGTAGCTAGGACCAGTTGTACGGATGAAGGATGACAGATTGCCAAAGATTGTTCTTTTCGGCCAACTGTCTAGGGCTAAACAGAAAGTAGGTCGTCCTCGTCTGGCGTGGGAGGACGTCATAAAGAAAGATTTAAAGGAAATGGGAACTTCATGGGCTGGTATAAAAAGGGAGGCTTTGAATTGATTGGGATGGAGGAAGAGCGTGCGTAGCTGTTTTGGCCTCAGGCGGCTTGGTGCTGCGGTGAGTTGTTAGTAGTAGTAGTAGATAGAAAATTGAAAAAATCCTTGCCCTCTCCCTTACATTTTTGTGAATTAGCGGCCGTGCTTCCTTGCTGTCAAACTCATTTCTGAAAGATTATGAGCAAAGAGAAAAGAAAGATAAATCTGCTATACTTCCATGCTAAAAAGTGTAATTTAATTCAATTCGTTTATTTTTGTGCGGCATTTTCACAAAGTATTCATATCATTCCTTCTATTTGGAGGGAAAAATAGCCCCGTCTTTTTAAAGCCGGGATAACTGAATGATGAGCAATAAATCTAGACAGACAAGGTACTTCCCGCGGAAAAAAACCGGAAAGTACTCTCCCGCTGAAAAAACTTCATCGAAAAATACCCCACGGAAAGTACCCCCACGGAAAATACCCTCCGCGGAAAGTACCCCCGCTGAAAATACCATCGGAAAGTACCCCCCCCCCCCTTACAGGCGGAAAATACCCCCTCGACACATACATTTTTTTTCATCGTTTGTTTCTACTATAGGCCCGTCTTTTAGCACTAATATCTTACTTCTAAGATCTTACATCTTTCTGCAAAGATTATCATTTTGTAACTCATCTTTGTTCTAAGATCTTACAGCTCACTGATGTTAGCAAAAAGTCTGAAGACCGCCACTATTCTGCCGTATAGAACAATGATGAGAGAACTTTGATGATATACTCATCATTGTTCTCAGACCGCTTATCAGAGCAGAATGATGAAAGACGACAAAAGATGTAAGATCTTAGTTCAAAGATTTAACTTTTAAGGGTTTTCTGACAAAAGATGTAAGATCTTAGCACATTGATGAGTGAAAAAACAGACCTTATGCTTTCCTTTCTTTTGGTTACCTCATAATTACTATATAGTCACCGATTATCCCCCCACCCCTCCCACCATCCCAGCATCCAACCATGTTTCAAATATAGTACATAGTGCAGTCTCTTTTTTATAACCAGGGCACTAAACCAGGGCACTTCGTATCGAAAGAATTGTCGTAGAAACTTGGAAAAGGGCTCATTCGATTGGAAATTGGAATGGCTAATGACCTTTTTAATAGTGGAAAGTGATGGGAGGACAACTAATCTTCCTCCTACGCCCACCCTCCCATTTGCCCATTATTTTTAAGTACTAAATTTTTCCCTAAAATTAAATCAAGATGAACTGTGTTAATGCTAATTCGCAATAAGACATCTCAGCAGTATCCCAAAAACGACTGAGGGTATTATGTTCAAACTTCGTGGCTACTTCTGCTCTTAAGACTTAACCAAACCAAAATAGCGTAAATGTATCCAAGCTATCAAAGAAAGTAAGCAGATTTTTTTGCGAATGGTATCAAGTTTTCTATTTCAGGTTAACTAGAGGAGGTATGAAACAGAATTAAACTCTAATATTTGTGTCCATATTTTTAAAAGGGTGAATGCTGTTTAAAATTGCTGAAAATTTTTCTCCGGCATACAAATAGCAGGCCAAACTATAAAGTCTTACAAAAACGAAAAGATTTAAACTATTATTTTCTTTTTCCCTGAAAAGACTATGTCAGTATAAAACGAACATAAATTAATTAAAAAAAAAATTTCCACAAAATAAATTTTTCAAAGAAAAGTAAAGAACTCCATTAAACCAAAAATGAGCAAAAATAAAACAAAATAATCTACCAAGCGTGAAACTACCACAAATCAGCATCGATAAATAAATGAAAACCAAAAAGAGCAAAAATTACAATAAATAAGCGAGTCAAACTCAAAGCGAGCAGAAATTAACATGAGCAGGGCTCAAAACCTTTATGCCTTCCCAAGGCCAGAACATACTGTACACTTACTGATAAAAATAAAAATGAATGTGCATTGTCAGTTTAATATACATATACTGATTTTTAGTCATCAAAATGTTTATATTATTTGATTTATTACGCGAAGCGTAACATGCGGGAAAAAAAATTTGGGATATGGTACATTTTTTTTGTCTTTAGTACATTTTTCATGCAATTTGTGGTACATTTTGTTTTGAGGTGTTGGTAACACTGGTCATTGTCAGTATTCATCGGTCATTCAGAGCGATAACATCTATTAGTTTAAAACAAATAATACACAATACAGTGCGCAAGGACGGGGAGAAGTTAGCCACTCCCCCCATCATAGCAGCGTCTCCAGATTAAAAATTCATTCCTTTGACAACTGATGAAGAGAGCGCTACAAAGCTGTGTCCCGGGCTAAAGCGCGACGCGACGAATAAACTCTACTGCCGGAGAATATTGCTGGCAGAGAATAAGGTAGGCAATCTTAATTATCTTGAATAAGCAAGCAGAAATGGAGGGGAACCAGATTCAGCATCTTGAACTTCGGGATACATCAGATCCCGACGCTATTTCTCAGTTTATGCGTGAAATAAATTTCAAACTGGATTTGATCCCACAGCCCTCAATCCGCTTATCCGGTATAGAGGAAAAATTGAATAGTTTTAGTAACAGCTAGATACAACAAAATCAGAAATTTCAAGCGATCTAGCGGAAATGAGGAACAAACTCAGGGAGTCTACACTGAAAATTGACTCATTGGGGGCAGAAATAAAGCGTTAAAACCTCGTGTTTTACAATTTCCCTATGACTGGTCCGTCCCAGTCAAGTTTGAAGGATGAGCTTTGCGAGTTTCTTAGCTGGTGCCTCCCGAACCTACAGCTTTCTCGGAGGGACATAAAGGATGCTTTCCGCCTGAGATCACGCCCTGCAATAGTTAAGTGGCACGACTTGGAAATATGAAATGCGGTTCTCAGGAAAAGTTTTGTACTGAAACAGAACGGCATGGGGGTTGCTTCGGACTACACTACGTATCAACGCGAGGCTAGAAAAAATTTAAAGCCATTGCTGTCCCAAGCCCTTGTAAAAGGTCAAAATGCACGGCTCAAAGGCGATAGGCTTATCATTGAAGGTAAAACGTACACATACGACCGTGAACGTCAAAAACTAAAAGAAATGACAGTAAGCCATCCAATTAGGCCCCCTAATCCAGCGCAAAGTAACTCAGATATCAGGGGTATAAATGCCGCTAATGTGAATGAAAATAACCAGAGCTCAGTCCAAAATTGTCCTTCAGATCAATCGGACTCTTCTGGTAATGAAAGTGACACGAACACGATAGTTGAAAGAAACAGCAACTTGCCGAAAACAGTAGGAACAGAGAAAGGTCGTAAAAGCAGCGAGATTAGCCCCGTCGATAATACTTACAGTCGCACCGCTAGAAATGTACGGCAAAGAAATGAGGAGCCATTGACAAGCCCGGGTTACTGAAGGGAGCTTGCAACCAATTTACAGACAAAACACACGCCCGTTCAGGCAGCTACAGAAAAATCAGCCTTGGCAGTACAGGGGTATTAATAGGCCTAGGAGCGACGATTTTTACCAGTTAGCTTTCCCCCGAGCGATTACGGAGCCCAATAGGATCGACAAGGCCATGCACAAATCCTGAAGTTTGTATCTTGGTATGTACAGGGCATAAAAAATAAGTTAAGTTCCGTGGAAAGTGAGTTGTCAAATTTTGACTTTGTAGCATTAATAGAAACCTGGCATTGCCCTAGTTTAACTCCAAAAGTAAGAGGTTTCAATGTGGTAAGTGTATCGCGAGAGTTAGCTTAGAACAATCGTTATTTTGGAGGCCTTGTAGTGTTGATAAAGATGAGTCTTTCAAAAGTTATACAAAGCTGAAAAGTAAATCAGAAAATATTATTTGGATTAGATTACAATGTTTGGATAGACTGTGTATTGTAATAGGATCGCTTTATATTTCGCCTCAAAATAGCTCGTACCGAAATGAACATACGTGGAATTTGTTGGTAAAAGAAATAGATGAAAAAAAAGCTCAATTTGAAAATGATAGATTGATATTAATGGGTGATTTTAAGGCTTATACTAGTGATGAAGTTGAATTAAAAGATGTGTTAATTCCAGGTATTCCGTCAGCAGTCCCAGCCGTCAACTTGTTTCCCAGAGCTAGCAGGGATGAAAAAAGAAGAATAAATCAATGGGGAAGAAGGTTGCTGATACTATGCACAGAATCAGGTTTGATGATTGGAAATGAAAGATTTGGAAAGGATAAAAATCGGGGTGAGTTAACCTGCGTATCTGGGGCTAAAGCAAGTTTAATTAATTATGTTTTGGTGGATATTTCTACTAGCTTAGCTAATATCATACTAGCTTAAGCTAGTAGAATCGGACCATCTACCGGTATTTTTAGAAATTAGATCAAGGAGTGCTCCCCATAGGAGGGATATTTCAAGTGAATGTCGTATTTATAATAAAAATGTCATACGTCAGATACATAGGGAATGGTCTACAGAGGAAAAAGTTAAATTAAGTGAAGCGTTTTCAGAAGACGATGTAGCTATATGGCTAAGAGATTTAGAGAAGATAAATAACCAAGATAGATTGATAGAAGAGTTCACGGAGATTTTACTTGAAATAGCAGGCCCAGTTCTAGGAAATAAAGGAGGTTGTAAGGATATAGAATTTTTTGATGAGGAACGTAGAATAAAAAATTAGAATTGATTAAAGAATTGGAGATTTTGAGGGAAGAGGAAAAAGAGGAAAATAGGCTTAGACTCAAAACAAGGTTTAAAAATGTTCGCCAGGAGTATACACGCCTTTTAAAAAAGAAGAAGAGACTGGCTATTCAAAAAGGTAAGGAGGAGCTGATCCAGTTTTATGAAAAGAGAGATATGCGGTTTTTCTGGAAAAAGATAAAAAAAAAGGGGCCTACATAGCCCAGCCAAAAGTACCTGATCCGAAAACATGGCCGACATACTACAACGACGCGGTTCAGGAAGACATCGTTTGACTACTGGTTCAGCGACGAATTATCGAATATAGAGAATGAGATCAGGAATTTTTTGAAAGATTCCATTTTTGGTATAGAAAACAGTCTTGGGCTTATAAAGCCATTTAATTTTTTTGTAAAAAATCGAGTAGATATTTTGGTAAAGACCGATATTTGATTTCTATAATACTGTCCCTATTAGTGAAAAGGTGTTATTTGCTGATGCTTTAAGTTTTGGGACACGAGTCAAATTCAAGGTGATCTACCCTTTGGAAACTTTTTTTTTTTACTAAAAACTGCTTGCTTACTTTGTCTTTCACTGCAAAAAGGGGTAAAGAAATCAGATGTCAGTTCCCAGTAGGCCTACTAGCTTAGAGTTAACTAGCCTACTGTATGTAGACGGGATTTTTACTTTGACCAATTTTTGACAGTAAAGTAAATTGTTGATTAATCATATCTTATACAGAACTTTAATCCTGTTGCATTGAGATTAATCTCATCAAATCTCACCAAATTTTCTTGCTGAATGGCCGAAGATCCAATTCCTATATGTTTTCCATTTTCTTAGGCTTCTCTTAAGTTAATTACCGATTTTTCTCTACTCTACTATTGTTTCTTGCAGCTCTCTCTCGTGAAGAACGTGAGCAAAGAGATATAGAACAAATGAACCGTCGTCGATCGAGCCTTGAAACCATACCAAAAAGCTCTAAAAAGGAGGAGGTCAAGGAGGGGGAGAAACCACTTCGACCTGGTGATCCAGGTTGGATTTATCGCGCTCGTGTTCCTCAACCTTCCGCTAAGGATTATGTTAATATACCTCAGTCTTCTGTAGAAGGAGAAGTTTTTGATAAAAAAGGTAAGATTTTTGTACGTTTTTGAGATAGTTAAGACCCATTTACAAAGAGATTTGTCTAGCTCTAATTTGGGACAATCAGATTTTCCATAGACTTCCTTGATTGACTGAAGACTTTTAATGACAAATTCTGGTTGGCTCAAATTAGAGCTAGCTAAATGTTGATATTAGTAAAATCCCATGGTGAATGATATCCATTGACTGGGAAGATGAAAAGTCTTTGAAATAAATTGGAAAAGAATGATAAGTAGGATTTTTTTTTGAAGCTGGATAGCTGATTCTAAGAAAACATCCCTATCACCGCACAAGATTAAGACTCAGCTACTCTGCTACTGGAATATAAATTTTTTTTTCTTAGACAGATAGCTAATGCTAATACTTCTAACTACTCACTGCGGCGCAAAGCCGCTTGAGGCCAACACAGCTGCCCACGCTCCTCCTCCATCCCAATCTGTTTAAACCCTCCCTCTTTACCCCCTACCAAGAAGTTACCATTTACCTTAAATCTTTCCTTACGACATTTTCTCATCTTCACATGGGATACCAAGGGTAAGGGGCTTTTCGACCGAAAGAATACAAGTCCGGGTGAAAAAAGGAAATGATTACTTTTTGGATAATAAAAGAGGCGCTAATTCTAAAAATTTGGTTGGCGTATTGAACATTCACGGCTGAGAAATGTGCCCTGACGCCACGCGCATAGGATGCATAAATTGGCTACAAATGGCACTTTATTTTGGCCCAATCACTTTTTTTATTGAAAAATGATGTACGATATTGACTTCCTGGTCGAATGAGGTCTCTCCAGATATTCTGCGATTGCTAGTTCAACACGATCACCCACGAGCCAAAAAAGCAGCGGCAAATAGATACGAATGCTGGACCAGTTTATTCGTAAAAATTAAAATATTCTGTCTTGATAACACCCCCCCCCCCACTAAAACATCAAGATTTTTCTTATGTCTCTTAGTATAATTCATTTATGTTTTTGTCGTTTTTTTAAATTTATGCCAAAAAATTATGAGGGCGTCCATTTGGGATACCCGGGGTAAGGTAATTTTCGATCGAGAGAGTACGATTTAGGGTGAAAAAAGAGAAATAAGTACTTTTTGGGTAAAAAGAGCGCTATTTCTATAAGTTATGGTCGGTGTCTTGAGCATTCATGGCTGAGAATTGCACGCGCATAAAATGGTTCATTTGGTACGGAAAAGAGGTTTTTGGCTACATAATACAATTCCAAAAAGGATAGCAAAATAAGTCTTTTTGGCTCACAAGTGGAATATCTGACCACACTAACACGAAACTGTATACGTCACTATCTAACAGTTCGTGGTAACGAATTGTAAGTAAGGAGCGACCCGGCTCAATGGTAACCGAAACTCTAAAAAACGGAATTTTGATACCAATAGATACAAAAAAAAAAAAAAATCAAATTTTAATTCTGATTTCAAATATATAAGTTCATCAAGTTTATAAGTTTAATCTATACCCATATTAGTTTAATCTTACCCATCAAAAGTTACGCGCCTGAGAAAATTTGGCTGATTTTCGAAAAAAGGGGGAAAGACCCCTTAAATGCTATAGAACCTTAATGAAAATCACACCACCATATTCAACGTATCAGAGAACCCTACTGTAGAGGTTTCAAGCTCCTATCTACAAAAATGTAGAATTTTCCCTTTTTTGCCAGAAGAAAGATCACGGATGCGT
Source organism: Artemia sp. Qi Xiang Cuo (assembly GCF_049724085.1). Lineage (NCBI taxonomy): Eukaryota > Metazoa > Arthropoda > Branchiopoda > Anostraca > Artemiidae > Artemia > Artemia sp. Qi Xiang Cuo. The sequence goes on from NC_142811.1 coordinate 3,497,327, forward strand.
GTTTATTTGTTTTTTTTTTGTTTTTTTTTCTTTTCTTTTTTCCAGGGGTAATTGTATTGACCCAGTGGTCCTAGAATATCGCAGGAGAGCTCATTGGAACGGAAATTAAAATTTCTAGTGCCCATTTTAAGTGACCAAAAAAAATGGAGGGCAACTAGGCCCCCTCCCACACTCATTTTTTTCTCAAAGTCACCCAATTGAAATTTTCAGATAACAATTTTGTTCAGCATAGTCGAAAATCTAATACATATATCTTTTAGGATGACTTAATCCCCCACAGTTCCCAGGGGAAGGGCTGCATGTTATGAACTTTGCTCATTGCTTACATATTGTATTGGTTATTGGGAAGTATACAGTCATTTTCAGGAAGAATTTTTTTCTGATGGGGGGGGGGGGGGCCCTGTAGGAGAGAGTTCCTTAGGAGAATCTTTCCGTGGAGGATGTTTCTTTGGGGTAAGGGACATTTCTATGAAGGGGGCGCCGGATTTCTAAGCATTATTTAAAAAACGATCAGAAATTAAATTAAAAAAACAAGTTTTTTCCAACTGAAAGTAAGAAGCAACATTAGAACTTAAAATGAACAGAAATTATTACGTATATGAGGGGGTTCTCCCCCAAATCAATACCTCGCTCTTTACGCTACAGTTTTTTTTAGTGCTTTCAAAAGAGCTATCTATTCTAATTAAACGGCCTTTGTGATTCAGGGGTTTGGAAATTAAAATTTTTTTTAACTTTTAACGTAAAGAGGGTGGAATTGACTAAGGGGAGAACCCCCTCATATACGGAATAATATATACGTAATAAAAAAAACAATAAAAAAAAAGCGATACGGCTCAATAGTAATCGAAACTTTTAAAAACGGAATTTTGATGTCAATAAATGTATCAAAAGAATGGGCTTATAATGCTGATTCTAAATATATAAATTTTATTAAGTTTAGTATTACTCATCAAAGGCTACGAGCCTCAGAAAATTTACTCGATTTTCTAAAGAGGGGGGAAACATCCCCTACAAGTGAAAGAAATTAATTGAAAATCCCACCGTCAGATTCAGCGTATCAGAAAACCCTATTACATAGGTTTCTAGCTCATATCTGCAAAAATCTGCAACTTTGTATTTTTGCCAGAAGAAAAATATACGAATATAGAAGTTCGTTACGTAAGTTAATTTGTAAATTACGTCAGAACCAAATTTAGACAGCCATTTAGCAAAAGAAAAGTATTATGCAAATTTTGTTTATTTATTCAATGGCGGTGAGCCAAAATAAAAGCTGCATTAGCTAAAAAACGATCAGATATTAAATAAAAAAAACAAGTTTTTTAAACTGAAAGTAAGGAACGACATTAAAACTTAAAACGAACAGAAATTATTCTGTATATAAAAGGGGCTGTCCCCTCCTCAACGCCTCGCTCTTTACGCTAAAGTTTGACTCTGTCTCACAACTTTATTTTTTAAAACAATGAAAAACTTTAGCGTAAAGAGCAAGGCGTTGAGGAGGGGACAGCCCCTTTCATATACGGAATAATTTCTGTTCGTTTTAAGTTTTAATGTCGCTCCTTACTTTCAGTTTAAAAAACTTGTTTTTTTTTAATTTAATCAAGAATAGGATCCCTTTTGTCTTTTTCAGAATTGGAAAAACGTTCAACCTTTGTTTATTTTTTAAAGAAATGGATAGATTATGTTTCCATAAAAATATTCCAAGTTTGTCGCCAAGTCAAGGGAGATATGATAAAATTGTCTTGTTTTTTTACTTTATGAGGTTGACCAAAGAGTGGGGGTGAGTTCAATATTTTCTTTTTTGCCTTTTTTAATTTCTTTTTCCATAATCTTTTTATTAAAAATTTAGAAAATTGTGGGGGGAATTGTAAACGCTATTTTTTTGGGGGGGGGGGGGGAGGGGCGTTACATTACATGTATATGTGTGGCCTAGGGTTGGCCATTTTGTATATTTTCTTATTAATATATGGCGATAATTTTAAAAATCCATTTTAATTAGTTTCCCTTTTTTAGCGCAAACGCATGAGTCGTTATGAGAAGAAGATGAACCAGTATAAGAAAATGAAGAATTTTGCCAAGGGTCCAAAAACCCCGGGTTTGAGTCTTGAAGGAAGAAACCTTTCTATTTAGGGATTTACGTGATTAGCGCAAGTAGTGAGAGTGTATAAGGTTTCAAGCTTACAAGAAAACTTACACTTGAGGCATGAATATACAGTGCATTTTGACGTGCACATTGCAAAAAGCGACGAAACCTTTTATATTATATAACTATAAAGTGATCAAAAACGTTTTGGAGGTATAATTGTGATTGTATAACGCAACCAGACTGGTTTTTGAGGCAACACCCATTTTTTAGGGCCAATCAGAGAGAGCAGAGGTTACTCCAAATACAATAACTTGATTGGTAATTGGATTCAAGTAAAAGGATTAATTTTCATTGCAATTCATATTAGTAAGAGAATTGAATTCAGAGAGAATAGTTTATTTAAGACGATATTAGTAGAGAAAATGAGTGGAGCATTTACACTATTGGAGCTTGATGGTGGAGCCGGTAGCAAAGATATATGAGTACCAAACGTGGCTGTGGAAATAACGGGAGGCTGTAGACCATGCCTTGAATGGGATGATATGTCTGCTAGATATGTGATATCATTGAGGAAATTTAAAATGGAGGAGCAATTATGTTTTGCTGCGAAACTGAATATTTTGCATATAAATAGACTTCAGGCAGTATTAGATGCACTAGTGAAATATATTGATGAAAACAAATTGAATCAGTGATTATTTTTGTTGTAATTATGCTCAATAAAACTGTTTCTAAATCAAAGATATTTTTCTTTCTATAGTAGACTAGCGTGTATTTTTAGGAAAAAAAAATTCTGGTTAGTCTGAAGTTGGTTGTGAGAGTGTTAGGACTTTACAAAATGGATATATTTGAGAAAGAGCGAGTCATGGGGAATCTTGTGTTTATGGAAAACCGTTTGATTCTAGATGATGATTTTCTAAAGCTGTCTATGCAAAGGAAGATATTTTCTCAGGGATTGCTTGTTGATATAATGAAAACTGATTCTCCGTCATTAGACTATTGCATGAAGTTTTTACATCATGGACCAACGGCATTTACACAATTTATTGACATATTAATCACGACACAGCAAAATGATATTGTGGATATGCTTTTAAACACTAGTTTAGAAATTTAGAACTTTTTTCATGAGAAAGGTGGAGTTCAAGGATGATTTACTCCTCTCTCTCTATCCCACTCAATTTGTTGTTGGTAGCTCAGTTTCATTGTGGAAGTGAGAGTGTCAACACATGAAAAAATGTTCCATACATGTCCACTATGCATGTATACTCCGGGCAGTTGGTCATCATGTGAGAATTGTACAATGATTGATGAGTATGATGAAAAGTGCAGATTATGGAACCCTTATAAAATGCATAGAGGATATGCCGTACAAATTAATGGTTGTAATTCCTGTCTTGAAGGGGTGTGTGACTCTCATCCTAGAGAGAACCTATGCTCCAATTGCGACTATGATAAATGTAATCAGTGGGAGAATACATATCCTGGTATGATTGGAAAGAATCCTAAGCGTGATTTTAGTTTATTGCTAAGAGATTGGCATCGTCATGGCTTTAGATTGTTTTGGGAGGAGGAGCCGGGTCAACGATTCAACTGTTGGAACAAAAAAAGAATTTGGTTTCTACGTCATCGTTGTGAAGACAATGGCTACTATGATTATAAGCCCACTGATTTTTATTTGGCTGTGACGGAACGTGATTCGCCACTTGAGGACACTGTTTGTGACATTGCTTCAAATAGGCAAATTGAAACATGTGAATTATATAAAATGAATGAGAATGGTATCATTGACTATACAAAGAGATAAGACAAGATTGAAATAACACTCTACTGTAGAAAATGTGACCCTGACATTGCAGCAAATCAGGATCAGTATGCAGTAAAATTTAGAAAATCTACCCGCAATAGCTGTTCTCGACAAATACCTATACGTAGTCGACGAAGAAATCTAAAGAGTAGAAAAGTCTTTTTTATCATATACATACATTATTTTTATTATTAAACAATTTCACATACATTTTTAGAAAATTTTATTCGTAGGGCACTAAAATCAATATTAAACATGCTTATAAGTATATTTTCCACTAGAAAGTCGTTCAATCGAGGAAAGTCAACATAGTCGAGAAGTTGCTTGTAGGTATAGCCACGACATCTGAACATGAAAAAGAGTAGAGCATGAAAGCCCCATATCTTAGTCGTTAAATCCTGTACTCTCCTTTGATTTTGAATAATAGTTTTTCCACTGCTTTCAATAAAATTGCTGATGTGTGGAGTGTAGAATTTATACGATAGGCCAAGAGGATAAAAGACTTCAATATTCTTCGCTCTTTGAAATATGCATAGCCAATGACCTGTCTTCAAAGTCGATAAACTGCTATTAACAATGATTAGGGTATTATTAACACTTGGAATTTTTTCAATGAAGTCCGATGGTATGCAGTGGGACTTGTACTGGGACATGTATGGATCCATATTAAATGCGTCATTATTTGTTTTGTATTCATGGTGCTAGGTCTAGTAGAACATTGCCGTCGGGTGTGATTTCCCAATAGGTTTCAACTTGACTCAATGATATTAGCGTGATACTTTCAGTCAAAGCATCGGCAAATGTGCACTCTAAAAGTACATTCCCTGTTCGTACTATGCTCATACAGGTCCAAAACAATTACACCATGAATTTTTGAAAACATTGAATCGGTTATTCCATTTTCAAATAGTTGGGAGTCATGATCTAGGGATTGCATGGTCAACTCGTACAGAGTTCTATAGGATTTTTTGTCAAATGATAGAGTGTACAGTGGAATACCATTCACTTTGCACACAAGGCTAGATAGACCGAAAAAATTAAAACCATGGGGAGATTCAGTCCAGGATCCAACGGCGCTGCCACTCTTCACAAGGGCCAAGGCAAGTTTTGATGGGATTTCTCAATTGATAAATGATGAATCTGTTGAACTACGAGAACCGGTATCAATGTGACATTGATTAGTGACTGTATGGGGAGCAAGAAGTTTAATATTGTTGCCATTGGCTCTCAGTTTTTCCGCTGCCAATGCAACAGTGCTCATAACCTGTTGTTTTCGGACGTGGAGAATCGCCGATGTGATAATGACATTTGCATCGGGTGCTGTGGGAAGTGTTTTTCTCAAAATGAAGTTCGACGGGGCTAGTTGCAACTTTATATCAATCTTGACATTGAGGGGTAACCATTGGGATATATTGAATATCTCATGATTTAATTTTCCAACTAGATGATACTCCTGGGTCACTGCAGTAGTCAGCTCACCGTTAGTATCAACACCTTATCGATATTCCTAGCCCAATGACTGTCCTCTCAACTCCTTATATGCCTTTTGTGTCATCATCATAAATTGTATTTAGCTTGCATAGTTGGATAAATTATTGCTAGTGCTCACCAACGTTCCATTAATAAATTCATTAATTTGTTTGAATAGGGTGTGTAGAATACAGTTCTCATAGGATAGACCATCGGCAGCATTTGAAGTTGTGTTATATGAATTTTTATTCACCGCAACATTTAAATCAATAAACGTCGATGAAAAGTCGATGAAATAGCCTTCATTGGAAAATTTTTGATACTTTATTCTTACCGAGAGGGATTGTTGGGGGTGGCATTTTTTGTAGAGGTCATATTTGACACTGACATAAACATTTTCGGCATTGAACAGATTCAATGAGGATCTGATTGATGGATGTGATTCCTTGTGAGGGAGATATGTCATCTTAAGAAAAGAAATCCTTCTTTGATCTAACAATCTTTTTCTTTTTCTTCTGCTTATTGGTCTTCGTCGTTTTATTCCTCAAAGTCCTTCTTGGTGTCCTTCGCTTCCCGCCTGGGTAGAGACTGATGAGTAAATGACGCGCACGCATCCTTTTCAATCCCTTGCCATTTTGCTGATATTTTAATTGCTCACCAATGGCTCTTGCTGAAGATCTAATATTTTTCTTAACACTCTCTATGAAATTCCTACCCGACCCCCAGTTCTGTAGTGTTGAGGCAGCAAAATTTTATGCAGCAGGTACAAGATATTTTCTGGCAAGGGGTAGTGCAGAACGAAATAACCTAGCAAACCAGCTACCAAGACCATAGCCAAACATTGTAGTACGCCCCTTGTAGTAGTCCAATCCATTGCCTATTTGACGTGGACTCAGAGCACCAAAATAGCAATTGATATCGGGACGGAAAAATGGAATTCTTCTATTGTTCATTTTAGGTGGTGCTGGTGACGTCGAGGATGGGTCGAAAATGACATGTAATAACTGCTAAGCCTTTTGTTATTGCTAGAGGATCACCCAATTCACTTCTTAGTGTTCCTTAGTGTTCTTTTCAGAGTTCCAAATACGAAGTGTTTACAGGAACATACTGAAGATGCTTTATATTATAGTGATGAACAAGTTCATGGGTTGTTTTTCGTTCAAGAACACGTAGGAGGAGGACATTTGAATTACCAGCTCTCGATGTTTCCACAAAGGATGCATAGAGAAAAATGCAAGAGTCCGAGGTGAAACCAGGTGGATAATCAGCAAAAATTACCTGATCCATCCTGTTAACAGTGCCAGTGTTTTCCCCATTGATCATATTCTGTTTAAAGCCAAGAACATCTCTCAGATTATCATTGAGAATAATCATTTCAGTGTCAACAGGTGAGGTAATGTAAATCCTATCGTGTCCCATTGAATAATTAAAATGGAATTTGCCATTCCTACGATATGAGATTTTCTATTGATTGTAGGACACAAATCTGTCATACTATCATATTCGATATATTTTAATTTGACATGTGGATATTCGCTAGATTTGAGTGCTTCAACCCATTCATACTCGACAAAGAGTGACCAATCGACTGGTATAACCTTTATGTTATACACACGATCCATTCTCAGGATATCATAGGTGTTTCTGAGAATAAAATCGACAAGAGCCACTTCATACACACTGTCAAATTTAATGGCGGGAGAGAGTTTCGTCCAAAAATCACTTATTTTAATTAACTCATTGTAGAGAGGATCGGAGACGTTGGACGTAAATGTTACATACAAATCATTGGGCGTTATCAATATCTTCAACACTGATCCAAGAATCAAAATCAGAGTTCTATCCTAGCCACAGAACAAGTAACTGTTTCTTACCCCTGCGCGTACCAGTCTTTAATATCTTTTCAATTCGATAGACTTCACAATTATTTTCCACTTTTTGTAGTTCATAGTCATAATAGCCGCCGAGAATTTCTTCATCTTTGGTATCGCGCAAACGATAAGTTATGGGTTTAGTGTCTAGGATTTTTGCCACTTGAAAAAGTTCTATGGACCACAAGTAATTCCCTTTTTCAAAAAAATTAGTTGTTCTATTAATTCGAACAGTATCTCCAGCATTGAATTTTTTTTATCCACAATCGCTTCATTGGAATACTGTTTAAAAAAGATGTCAATTTTATCATGATCAGAATGATGAACTTCCGTTGGGGTTGAGTTGGACAATGATCGATGAGGTCATTGATTATAAATCAACATGATTTTATCTAAATCATGAATAAAAGCCGGTGTATTTTTCAATGTACAATATCTTGAAATTAAAAGTCGAATAGTTCTTATCAATCGTTTGGCCAATGCCGCCTTTATAGGACAATGACTATGATAGAGCAGTGTATTATATTTCACTAGTACTTTTGCAAAATGGGGATTAACAAATTCACTACCGCGATCCGTTTGAATTTTTTTATACGAATCTTGTTCGAGAATAATTTCTATAGCCCGAGCAACTTCAACGCCTCTCTTTGACTGCAATAGAATTGCATATGCATAACGACTATAAACACTGATTGCAAGTAGAATGTTCTTGTACGCTGTATTGTGGCGTCTTTGAATCTCATCTAGAGTTAAGAGATCTGCTTGCATTATATGCAATGGGGAAAAGGCTTTAGTTTTTCGATAATGATTAGCACGAAGCCTAAGATTTCTATGTAGAGTGTAACTTGATTCATTTTGTAGATAGTCTTTTACACTTTTAGTTTGAACACCAGTGACTTTGGAAGGAGTCGTGTGGGAACTTATACTTCCCGCTTCACCAATATTTTCGTAACCACCTTTCATAACTTCAGACATTTTTAACGCAAACACGTAGTGTAACTTCCGCTACCCTGTTGTATGCTAGTGGTTGGCGATGGGGGTGATGGCGACATTGACTTGATACGTTTTCGCTTTTGTCTAGCTATCAGTGGTGTGCTGCTCCTCCTCCTCCTCCTCATTGTCAAGTTTCCACTAGGTGTGCTAGTATTTTCCAGGATTGATTTAAAATCTTTTTCTTCTTCTTCATGTTCATATTTTAATGGTGTTGACTATGGTGCGTGTTCATTTAATTATTTTAGAATTTGCCTATTGCTAATAAGGCTTTTGGGGAAGTTTAATGTATTTAGAAAGTTTTATAGATGAGCGTCAAATGATAATAGTCCTTTACGATTTGTAACCATATCATAGATTAAATCAAATAGATTATAGTTCTTGCCGTTAATTATAATCCCTTTCCCATTGCTATCAACTTGAATATGATCTTGACCACTTTCCATGAGATATGTTATGAGTCGTTTTCTTTGTTAACGATATGACTTCGGCATTAGATTTCCAATTCTAGACACAATTGAATCCAATTCCTGCGTCTTTAATTGTGTTCCAGCAGCAGCAGAATCTTGAGATGATTCTTTTTGTGATCAATCCCACTGGTCTTCGCACGATAGGGCTTATGTCTGTCCACTTGGCGAAGTGTATCTTGAAGTAAAAGCAGTTTTTTATCATCCTCAATATTCGCGTTTTCAATGAATTTACTTACATTGTTCTCAAAGTGTTCCACGGGTGAGAGAGCGAGTTCTATTGGAGTCAATTTATAGGGTTTTGCCATTCTCTAGAGAAAACTGTTTACAAGTCCTGCAATTATCGGCAGTAAAAGTGTGAAAAAGTTACCGCCCGCCTGAAGAAGACGTTTCCTTTTAAAATTCTTTCCTTTGTTTTTAGAGGCCAATGTACGTACAATGGAAAGATGTTGCTTTGCCTGTTACATTAACTACTTCTGGCAGTTAAACATTGCCCTCGGTCAAATTTAACCAAAGTTTGGATATTAGATTAATGAAATCATTGTCAACACCATGTTTGAGTATGGCTTTCCTAAGCGAGGCTTTTGAAGTGCTTAGAACTGAAAATAGATGTCTATTTTCATGAGGTTTCCTCTGTGTCATGATGGCACCTAATAGCCTTTTTTACTGTCCACGGGGAGATATACTGTAATTTCATTGTCAAAAATGTAGGTGATAACGCACAGGTCCTCGGTTATGTTCTGATTAGTATCCAATTGGGTGTTATCGTTGTGACTTTTTGTGGATTTATTGTGCTCTGAGGGTAGGCCGTTAGTTACACCGATGTAAATCTGCTGATTGGGAGTTATTAGCGAGCAAGAATCCATAACAACAGTGTCGATTATATAATAGGTGCACTTGAATGCCAATGTTAGCATACATTTGCTCTGGTGAAAGAGATTGTGTAGAACCAGAGTAACGGAAATCTGTTCATGATGAGAGCGAACAGTGAACAATTGCAAGCGTTTCCTGGGACCATTGTTCAATAGATTCAGCCAGCTCGTCAATAATCAGCCAAAAGTTTGGTTCAATAATGCTGAAAACATCAAGTCCCTGTATGAATTGTATCTGCACCACCCCCGATATGCCAATTGCATTTATTTTATCGTATGACTCCTGCCAAATACTGTAACAGTAGTAGATTTTTTTGGCTTTTCCACAAAAATTTTATCGCAATTTTTAATTATTTTAGTTAAGAGTATTGTTTTGCCTGACATCGATGGCCCACACAGGAACGATCTGAATAGTGTGTGAAATTGATACATGTTCCCTTCAACAGTTGACATACAACTAACTGTAGACAATAGTTGTCTAATGACTAAATAATTTCCCTACTAGTCCGTTCAAGAATAATGAGAAGAAGGAGAAGAACAAAATTAATAAAGAATCACATTTTCTTGTATTATACATAAAAGTAATAGCACTTTATAAATAATACATTGAACATGAAAAATCACATTAGACATGAAAAAATACACTTTTTTTATTATTTATAATAAAAAATACAACATTTATTTTACTTAAGTACTGGAAAAAAAAACACTTTAATAAATAAACTTTTTTTGTTTTTTCAATTTATTTATAATAAAATACAACATTTATTAGAATATACGTACACACACTTAAAATAATATCACACTTTTATTTACAACATTATGAATTTAAATGGGGTCCCCCCGGGGTCGGCCGCTGCGGCGGCCAAAGGCCGAGGGTGGCCACTGTGGCGGTTGGGAAGCGCCACGGGACGGGAAGCACTGCGGGGCCCGCTGCGGCTGGCCGGAGGGGGGGGGGGGCATTAAATAGTGGAAATAATGATGAAACTGCTCTGCCTTGCACACACATTGAAAATTATTTGCTATAAAAAAAAGAGAAAAAAAAAATTTAAAACACCCATCACTACCCCATCCCACCCAATTTGTACTTTTAAAGAATTTCAGCTTTGTAGACCGAGTTGTTTTCTGTACTCTACACATTCAACTCGGTCTGAGATTAAATAGTGAACGTGTGGTAGTACCTTCACACCATCCTCAAGTACATAAACGTTGTCCGATATGGCTGAAAGAACAAACTACCATGACTTTTACTCCTGGGACTAAATTACGTTACTAACAGTTTCTGTAGACACTCATGTTAAAATTATTTTTTACAGAGTGGTCAGGAACCCCCAGGTAAACTTGCTAGATTTCAATGTTGTGTGGATCCGACCGGTATATCCTTAGCCCTAACCAAGAGCCGGTGGATATCAGATCATCATCTGTTTCTGATTTTAACATTAAAAATTGATTTGGGGACTGGTGTTTCACTAGCTCTGGGTGGCAGGATTCATCCCAATTGGTGTAGTTCATTCGCGAGCTAATGTACTCACCATTTTCCAAATCATTCAATAGATTTTCAATTTTAACTTTTAACAGGAGTGAATCAGTGTCCCCATAATACACTAGAAGCTGTCCCTTTATCGGCCACTGTACCTTGCATACATTATAATAAAATGAAAACATGAGTTTCTTATATATTTCAATTATTGCACTCTCTCCTGCAATATTTTTATTTCAGACAGTAATTGTTTTCTTATTATACAGGAGTAAAACATTAGATTGTATGATTGGAAACGACGTAAAGTTTAAGTGCACGATGATTCGAGCAAAATCTTTTGGACTGGTTACAATGTCACATCGAGTTGTGTTTTACATGCTTTCGCACATTTTACCGGAAGCTGAGCTTAACATGAATCTATACATTTCCATTTCAACCTTCGTTTTTGCTTGTGAACATTTACTGACAAAGGTGTCAATAAACGTTTTCATGTAAGGTTTTTGATCAAATTGGAGGGCTCTATGAATCATTTTGTGACTTTGAAACCATTGGACACCATCCATTTCAATAGCACGTGATGGACAACGATATTCTGTTTTGGGTTGAGGTCGGCAATTAGTTTTTGTTTTGAAGGTACCCAGTGCATACTCCCATCCTCTGCTAAAGATAAATTGTAGGGGTAGGGATGTAAATCCCTACCCACCGGGGTATTTATGCACGGAAAACAGAGTCTTTTACCAAGTCATGGATTTCCATGGGTATTTCACCGTCAATTTCAAAAAACCATCCCTGTGACCCATTCTCCTCAACGTTAGCAATGTCGGGGAAATTCTAAGCACATGGATTGTTAAGCCATTTGTAATTGCCAAACGGCAAAGAGTAGTGAGAAATTGCCGACGAGCGGAGGGAATTCATATAAAAAAAACCGCCTCTAACTTTTCATCGGTGTGCTGTCCGGTCGGATCAGTTTTCATAATAGAGTTTCCCTATGAAAGACATATCCACCTCGCACTTATATCTGCACAAACAGGTGTTGATCCACATCGACAATCAGACCTTTTTCTCTTTGCTGATTTTAAGTATCAAGTCCATCACCAGATGAGGAGTGGAAAAATAATAACCTAAATCAAACCCCAATTCCCCATAGATTTTATCTGTATTTTTGCACACAATGTCCAGAAGAGTGAGTACGTCACTGGCCAATTATAGTTTACAATAATCCCACCCATTTTTACATCTACCCTTTACCCAAACCCTCTTAGCAAATTCGTAGTCGCTAGTGGTGCACTGACTCTCAGTAAGAGAATTGTAAAAAGCTTCAATGGGCGGTAATGACACCTCATCAAGCCTCGAGGCAGAGTTGTAATAATCATATGCATATATGCCCTTACACGTTAATAAATCATACATTTCATCATCGGGGAAGCGCTGTTTGAGGAGGGGGAAGCTTCAAAATTGTCACTTTTCTGTACCTGAATCAATTGACTTAAGGATCTGGGGAAAAAGCTGAAAGAGTCTAAAAAACGGATTTTATTCAGGTACTTGTAACTCCTGTAAACTGTTTTCCATATGAATTCTAGCAGCAGTAGCTTCTCCGATGATTTGGGTATGATTTTATATGAAAAAGATCCATCTATCCATGCGTCATCTACAACTCCACCCTTGGCAATGCGGGCCAACGTCGGTAGAACAAACTTTAAGTCATAATAGGAATTGTGTATAAAAAGCGATACGAAATATTGCTGTCTAACGTTTAAATTGCACGACTGATGTGCAACCCCTCTAAAGTTACTCCCCCCGATGTAATTTCCTGCCACAAATGATCATGGTCGATCACCTTCCTCCTCCCCCCATTCCCAACACCATCATCAAATTCTCCCTTGCAGACCCAACATATTTTACAATTTATAATGACCAAACTGTCATCTGGTGATAGGAGCATAGGATAGTTTGTGTAACGAAGGCGCGAAATTGCACCGTTCGCTGTTTTGATTAGACTGACCGATGCCGAGCGCATGAAGTCTTCGCCACCCAATGTCTCAACTATGTCCAGCACTTGCATGGTATTAATGGAATCTCGTTGTGCATGAGCGTAAGAGACCCCTATGGCTTCATGTATTTTAACACGATTTGGATTTGACGAATCGTACACGTCTGTGAGTCGGGCCTCGCAGTCCAAAGTGATCTTATTGCTCTGTAAGAGCGTGTTCTGGAAATTCTTAAAATGTAAGATCGCCCTATCTCCGCTTACCGTTTTCACAGCCTGGTATCCATGACGTTTACAATGTTTCATGTGATTCTTTAACTTTAAATCAGAGCGAAATCTTGAGAGGCATGTCGGAGAGTAATAGCATACACACCCATTTTTACCCTCCCCCAAAACCCTACTCATATCAGTAATTGGATTAAAATGTCCAATTGAATCAGGGTCTGTGGGTGGTGTGTATAGAAGCCACACCCAATGCTCCACTGATTGAATTTAAGGAGCCCTCACTGGAAATAATACGCCCTTTTTATCGGAACGGTGGCCCTCCTCAAATTCGGTTTCATACTGCAACACCGTGACACCAATCTTTAAATGTGCATTAGCCCACTCGAAAATATCTATTTCTTTTAATGTCACGGGAAATTGACCAATTAAACAATTAAAATCTACGATGGGGAACTTTGAACCCTCCCTACCATTAACTGCCAATTCATCCAACTTTATGATTGTGAATATCTGACTTTGTTCATTGTAATACACACCAGGGTACTATCAATTATTTTATTGCACTTGACGTCTACCCAGAGGTTAAAAGCTCCCGTTGTTCCGAAATTGACGATGTATCTCACACATGTAAGAAACTGCATTTAATAATAATAATTTATTATAAGTCAAAATAACAGGCCATACAGAACAGTATTCTTAATTACGCTCCACAAGAAAAATAACATAAATATCAAGTTTCACTCATTGATGTCAACGCTTCAGTTACATATTTACATAACTGCTTGATTGTCCTTTTTACAGTCGTTTTCATGATCCCCGGGAACTCCAAGATACCACCGGGAACTCCAAAAAAATTTCCCCATAATAGAGAAAGTTGCTGGCACTCGGCGACAATATGGGCCACATCCTCAATACCTAGGTTACATCTGGGGCAAGAGTAATCCGCATCTGCATCTGGTGCCACCCTTTTTGTTTCACTACTCTTTTTCTGTTTTTTCAGTGGCAGGCAATTCGCCTGGATCCGAAACTAAGTCGTCAATGTTTCCCCCGGTAATCCTAGTTTAAAATAATATTCAAATCCAAAATATCTCTTTTACTTGGGAATAAAACTTCAATGTTTCAGATGTTTTAACTGCCTGGGTCCGCATTTGGACTTCCTGGTCTTTTTTTCTTTCTATAATCACAGCCAAAAACGGCTCATTCTGATCTGAGGGTCCTAGCTCCTCATTCCAAATAAAGAATAATCCTAATCCATCTAAAACATTTTTTATTTGATACAACCACGATCTTTTACGTTTCGACTGTAACATCTCCACATAAGCTGCTTTTGCTAACCTATCTTCTGGCAGACTTAGAACTTTTAGCCAGTATCGGATCATCTGTGCTAATCTACTCATTATCAGCAAAAATATTCCTAGGTCACCTTTTATTGCCTGATTGTGGGTCGTTACGTGAAGACCAATTAATCTTTTAAAGTGTTGTAGCTGAATTGATTCCAATTGTGCTGCCGGGTCATGCCCCCAGAGTTCAGCTCCGTAATGAATAGTAGGTAAAACTTTAGAAATGAAAACATATTTATGTATTTTTTTATCTTTTATACTTGAAAGCCTTGAATTACGTAAAATGGCAGCTGAAACTGCTTTCCCTCTCTTAATCATCTCTTTTACATGATATTTCCATCATCCTTTTGCTGAAAGTGTTACTCCCAAATATTTAAAATTTTCGCTCTCTTTTACTTATTAACCTTTACAATAAAATTCTACTTTTTGAACATCATTATTCACACGAATTCCTCTAAAAACCACAATTTCAGTCTTTTTGATATTCAACACTAGTTTCTTTCTATCTAAATATTCTTCTAATATACTAAATAAGATTTGGAGCTCCTCAGGTGACTTGCCTATCAACACCACATCATCAGCAAAAAGCAACAGAGATAACGTCAGGTTTCCTAGTGACACCGTAGGGGCCCATACCTTTTTAAAATGGTCAATAATATCATTTATGTACAACGTGAACAACCTAGGCGAAAAACTATACCCTGTTTTACTCCTTTTCTAATTTCAAACGGCGACAATAATCCCTTCCCTACAACTTTAACTATACCAAATGTCTTTCAATACATACATGCTAATATCCTAACGAAAGGTCTTGGTAAGCCTACCTTTAACAGTTCTAAGCACAGGAAAATCCTATCAATACTGTCGAAGGCCTTTTCTAGATCTAAAAATGCAACGTACAACATATTCTTTCCTTTCGCATATTTCTCTACAAGCACCTGTAGGACTAACACCCTATCAATAGCATTGTGATTAAAAGCACTGTTTGTAAAAGACTAGATTATTAAGTGCCCAAAGTTTGTTTATGTACTGATTATTATCAGTGATTATCTTTTTCAACTAATCGGAATCACGCATCATGATTCCGATTGGTTGAAAAAGTTAATCACTGATAAGAATCAGTATATAAACAAACTGAACAGTTTGTTACTGGTCACTGATAAGTTTTTAAGGAGAAGAAGTACCAGACACAACTTTTGGGGAATCCCTGTTTTGTTGGCTGTTGTATCCAAATTCATAAACATCTATGTGATTCAAAGCACTGTTTGTAAAAGACTAGATTATTAAGTGCCCAAAGTTTGTTTATGTACTGATTATTATCAGTGATTATCTTTTCAAACTAATCGGAATCATGCATCGTGATTCCGATTGGTTGAAAAAGTTAATCACTATTAAGAATCAGTATATAAACAAACTAAAAAGTTTGTTACTGGTCACTGATAAGTTTTTAAGGAGAAGTGGTACCCAACACAACTTTTGGGAAATCCCCATTTTGTTGGCTGTTGTATCCAAATTCATAAACATCTATGTGATTCAAAGTACTGTTTGTAAAAGACTAGATTATTAAGTGCCCAAAGTTTGTTTGTGTACTGATTATTATCAGTGGTTATCTTTTTCAACTAATCGGAATCACGCATCGTGATTCCGATTGGTTGAAAAAGTTAATCACTGATAAGAATCAGTATATAAACAAACTGAAAAGTTTGTTACTGGTCACTGATAAGTTTTTAAGGAGAAGTGGTACCAGACACAACTTTTGGGGAATCCCCGTTTTGTTGGATGTTGTATCCAAATTCATAAACATCTACGTGATTCAAAGCACTGTTTGTAAAAGACTAAATTATTAAGTGCCCAAAGTTTGTTTATGTACTGATTATTATCAGTTATTATCTTTTTCAACTTATCGGAATCACGCATCGTGATTCCGATTGGTTGAAAAAGTTAATCACTGATAAGAATCAGCACATAAACAAAGCTTGGGCACTTAATAAACTAGTCTTTTACAAACAGTGCTTTGAATCAAACAGATGTTTATGAATTTGGATACAACATCCAACAACGCGGGGATTCCCCAAAAGTTGTATCTGGTACCACTTTTTCTTAAAAAATTATCAGCGACCAGTAACAAACTTGTCAGTTTGTCTTTTTCAACCTATCGGAATCACGCATGTGATTCCAATGGGTTGAAAAAATAAATCAATGATAAGAATCAGTATATAAACAAACTGAAAAGTTTGTTACTGGTCACTGATAAGTTTTTAAGGAGAAGTGGTACCAGACACAACTTTTGGGGAATCCCCGTTTTGTTGGCTGCTGTATCCAAATTCATAAACATCTATGTGATTCAAAGCACTGTTTGTAAAAGACTAAATTATTAAGTGCCCAAAGTTTGTTTATGTAATGATTATTATCAGTGATTATCTTTTTCAACTAATCGGAATCACGCATCGTGATTCCGATTGGTTGAAAAAGTTAATCACTGATAAGAATCAGTATATAAACAAACTGAAAAGTTTGTTACTGGTCACTGATAAGTTTTTATGGAGAAGTGGTACCAGACACAACTTTTGGGGAATCCCCGTTTTGTTGGCTGTTGTCTCCTAATTCATAAACATCTATGTGATTCAAAGCACTGTTTGTAAAAGACTAGATTATTAAGTGCCCAAAGTTTGTTTATGTACTGACTATTATCAGTGATTATCTTTTTCAACTAATCGGAATCACGCATCGTGATTCCGATTGGCTAAAAAAGTTAATCACTGATAAGAATCAGTATATAAACAAACTGAAAAGTTTGTTACTGGTAACTGATAAGTTTTTAAGGAGAAGTGGGACCAGACACAACTTTGGGGGAATCCCCGTTTTCTTGGCTGTTGTATCCAAATTCATAAACATCTATGTGATTCAAAGCACTGTTTGTAAAAGACTAGATTATTAAGTGCCCAAAGTTTGTTTATGTACTGATTATTATGAGTGATTATCTTTTTCAACTACTCGGAATCACGCATCGTGATTCCGATTGGTTGAAAAAGTCAATCACTGATAAGAATCAGTATATAAACAAACTGAAAAGTTTGTTACTGGTCACTGATAAGTTTTTAAGGAGAAGTGGTACCAGAAACAACTTTTGGGGAAACCCCGTTTTGTTGGCTGTTGTATCCAAATTCATAAACATCTATGTAATTCAAAGCACTGTTTGTAAAAGACTAGATTATTAAGTGCCCAAAGTTTGTTTATGTACTGATTATTATCAGTGATTATCTTTTTAACTAATCGGAATCACGCATCGTGATTCCGATTGGCTGAAAAAGTTAATCGCTGATATGAATCAATATATAAACAAACTGAAAAGTTTGTTACTGGTCACTGATAAGTTTTTAAGGAGAAGTGGTACCAGACACAACTTTTGGGGAATCCCCGTTTTGTTGGCTGTTGTATCTAAATTCATAAACATCTATGTGATTCAAAGCACTTTTTGTAAAAGACTAGATTATTAAGTGCCCAAAGTTTGTTTTAGTACTGATTATTATGAGTGATTATCTTTTTCAACTAATCGGAATCACGCATCGTGATTCCGATTGGTTGAAAAAGTTAATCACTGATAAGAATCAGTATATAAACAAACTGAAAAGTTTGTTACTGGTCACTGATAAGTTTTTAATGAGAAGTGGTACCAGACACAACTTTTGGGGAATCCCCGTTTTGTTGGATGTTGTATCCAAATTCATAAACATCTATGTGATTCAAAGCACTGTTTGTAAAAGACTAGATTATTAAGTAAAAAAGGAAAAGGTAAAGGATGCGGCACTAGACCCTTAAGGTCCAAACCGGCGGTGCTGATCTCCGTTTGGTGGCCCTTCAGCCAGGAAAGTGCAATGGGGAGCTGGGGGCCAGCCAACCTATGCTTTCGCAAACCCTTCCTGTTTACCTTCCCCAGATTTCTCCAGGTACCCATTTAGAGCTGGGTTGACTCTGGCTAAGCTTACATGGTCACACCACTGACCCGCGTCCCAAACTAAGAAACTGACCACACCAGGGATCGAACCCGAATTCTCGGATCCTCAGCCCAGCGCGCGTCCACTTAGCCAGAACGGCTCCGATTATTAAGTGCCCAAAGTTTGTTTATGTACTGATTATTATCAGTGATTATCCTTTTCAAATAATCGGAATCACGCATCGTGATTCCGATTGGCTGAAAAAGTTAATCACTGATAAGAATCAGTATATAAACAAACTGAAAAGTGTGTTACTGGTCACTGATAAGTTTTTAAGGAGAAGTGGTACCAGACACAACTTTTAGGGAATCCCCGTTTTGTTGGCTGTTGTATCCAAATTCATAAACATCTATGTGATTCAAAGAACTGTTTGTAAAAGACTAGATTATTAAGTGCCCAAAGTTTGTTTATGTACTGATTATTATCAGTGATTATCTTTTTCAACTAATCGGAATCACGCATCGTGATTCCGATTGGTTGAAAAAGTTAATCACTGATAAGAATCAGTATATAAACAAACTGAAAAGTTTGTTACTGGTCACTGATAAGTTGTTAAGGAGAAGTAGTACCAGACACAACTTTTGGGGAATCCCCGTTTTGTTGGCTGTTGTATCCAAATTCATTAACATCTATGTGATTCAAAGCACTGTTTGTAAAAGACTAGATTATTAAGTGCCCAAAGTTTGTTTATGTGCTGATTGTTATCAGTGATTATCTTTTTCAACTTATCGGAATCACGCATCGTGATTCCGATTGGTTGAAAAAGTTAATCACTGATAAGAATCAGCACATAAACAAAGCTAAGGGCACTTAATAAACTAGTCTTTTACAAACAGTGCTTTGAATCAATCAGATGTTTATGAATTTGGATACAACATCCAACAAAGTGGGGATTCCCCAAAATATTGTATCTGGTACCACTTCTTCTTAAAAACTTATCAGCGACCAGTAATAAACTTGTCAGTTTGTCTTTTTCAACCTATAGGAATCACGCATGTGATTCCAATGGGTTGAAAAAGTAAATCAATGATAAGAATCAGTATATAAACAAACTGAAAAGTTTGTTACTGGTCACTGATTAGTTTTTAAGGAGAAGTGGTACCAGACACAACTTTTGGGGAATCCCCGTTTTGTGGGCTGTTGTATCAAATTCATAAACATCTATGTGATTCAAAGCACTGTTTGTAAAAGACTAGATTATTAAGTGCCCAAAGTTTGTTTATGTACTGATTATTATCAGTGATTATCTTTTTCAACTAATCGGAATCACGCATCATGATTCCGATTGGTTGAAAAAGTTAATCACTGATAAGAATCAGTATATAAACAAACTGAACAGTTTGTTACTGGTCACTGATAAGTTTTTAAGGAGAAGAAGTACCAGACACAACTTTTGGGGAATCCCTGTTTTGTTGGCTGTTGTATCCAAATTCATAAACATCTATGTGATTCAAAGCACTGTTTGTAAAAGACTAGATTATTAAGTGCCCAAAGTTTGTTTATGTACTGATTATTATCAGTGATTATCTTTTCAAACTAATCGGAATCACGCATCGTGATTCCGATTGGTTGAAAAAGTTAATCACTATTAAGAATCAGTATATAAACAAACTAAAAAGTTTGTTACTGGTCACTGATAAGTTTTTAAGGAGAAGTGGTACCCAACACAACTTTTGGGAAATCCCCATTTTGTTGGCTGTTGTATCCAAATTCATAAACATCTATGTGATTCAAAGTACTGTTTGTAAAAGACTAGATTATTAAGTGCCCAAAGTTTGTTTGTGTACTGATTATTATCAGTGGTTATCTTTTTCAACTAATCGGAATCACGCATCGTGATTCCGATTGGTTGAAAAAGTTAATCACTGATAAGAATCAGTATATAAACAAACTGAAAAGTTTGTTACTGGTCACTGATAAGTTTTTAAGGAGAAGTGGTACCAGACACAACTTTTGGGGAATCCCCGTTTTGTTGGATGTTGTATCCAAATTCATAAACATCTACGTGATTCAAAGCACTGTTTGTAAAAGACTAAATTATTAAGTGCCCAAAGTTTGTTTATGTACTGATTATTATCAGTTATTATCTTTTTCAACTTATCGGAATCACGCATCGTGATTCCGATTGGTTGAAAAAGTTAATCACTGATAAGAATCAGCACATAAACAAAGCTTGGGCACTTAATAAACTAGTCTTTTACAAACAGTGCTTTGAATCAAACAGATGTTTATGAATTTGGATACAACATCCAACAAAGCGGGGATTCCCCAAAAGTTTTATCTGGTACCACTTTTTCTTAAAAAATTATCAGCGACCAGTAACAAACTTGTCAGTTTGTCTTTTTCAACCTATCGGAATCACGCATGTGATTCCAATGGGTTGAAAAAATAAATCAATGATAAGAATCAGTATATAAACAAACTGAAAAGTTTGTTACTGGTCACTGATAAGTTTTTAAGGAGAAGTGGTACCAGACACAACTTTTGGGGAATCCCCGTTTTGTTGGCTGCTGTATCCAAATTCCTAAACATCTATGTGATTCAAAGCACTGTTTGTAAAAGACTAAATTATTAAGTGCCCAAAGTTTGTTTATGTAATGATTATTATCAGTGATTATCTTTTTCAACTAATCGGAATCACGCATCGTGATTCCGATTGGTTGAAAAAGTTAATCACTGATAAGAATCAGTATATAAACAAACTGAAAAGTTTGTTACTGGTCACTGATAAGTTTTTAAGGAGAAGTGGTACCAGACACAACTTTTGGGGAATCCCCGTTTTGTTGGCTGTTGTCTCCTAATTCATAAACATCTATGTGATTCAAAGCACTGTTTGTAAAAGACTAGATTATTAAGTGCCCAAAGTTTGTTTATGTACTGACTATTATCAGTGATTATCTTTTTCAACTAATCGGAATCACGCATCGTGATTCCGATTGGCTAAAAAAGTTAATCACTGATAAGAATCAGTATATAAACAAACTGAAAAGTTTGTTACTGGTAACTGATAAGTTTTTAAGGAGAAGTGGTACCAGACACAACTTTGGGGGAATCCCCGTTTTCTTGGCTGTTGTATCCAAATTCATAAACATCTATGTGATTCAAAGCACTGTTTGCAAAAGACTAGATTATTAAGTGCCCAAAGTTTGTTTATGTACTGATTATTATGAGTGATTATCTTTTTCAACTAATCGGAATCACGCATCGTGATTCCGATTGGTTGAAAAAGTCAATCACTGATAAGAATCAGTATATAAACAAACTGAAAAGTTTGTTACTGGTCACTGATAAGTTTTTAAGGAGAAGTGGTACCAGAAACAACTTTTGGGGAACCCCCGTTTTGTTGGCTGTTGTATCCAAATTCATAAACATCTATGTAATTCAAAGCACTGTTTGTAAAAGACTAGATTATTAAGTGCCCAAAGTTTGTTTATGTACTGATTATTATCAGTGATTATCTTTTTAACTAATCGGAATCACGCATCGTGTTTCCGATTGGCTGAAAAAGTTAATCGCTGATATGAATCAATATATAAACAAACTGAAAAGTTTGTTACTGGTCACTGATAAGTTTTTAAGGAGAAGTGGTACCAGACACAACTTTTGGGGAATCCCCGTTTTGTTGGCTGTTGTATCTAAATTCATAAACATCTATGTGATTCAAAGCACTTTTTGTAAAAGACTAGATTATTAAGTGCCCAAAGTTTGTTTTAGTACTGATTATTATGAGTGATTATCTTTTTCAACTAATCGGAATCACGCATCGTGATTCCGATTGGTTGAAAAAGTTAATCACTGATAAGAATCAGTATATAAACAAACTGAAAAGTTTGTTACTGGTCACTGATAAGTTTTTAATGAGAAGTGGTACCAGACACAACTTTTGGGGAATCCCCGTTTTGTTGGATGTTGTATCCAAATTCATAAACATCTATGTGATTCAAAGCACTGTTTGTAAAAGACTAGATTATTAAGTAAAAAAGGTAAAAGGTAAAGGATGCGGCACTAGACCCTTAAGGTCCAAACCGGCGGTGCTGATCTCCGTTTCGTGGCCCTTCAGCCAGGAAGTGCAATGGGGAGATGGGGGCCAGCCAACCTATCTGGTGTTTTCGCAAACCCATCCTGTTTACTTTCCCCAGATTTGTCCAGGTACCCATTTGGAGCTTGGTTGACTCTGGCTGAGCGTACATGGTCACACCACTGACCCCCGTCCCAAACTAAGAAACTGACCACACCAGGGATCGAACCCGAATTCTCGGATCCTCAGCCCAGCGCGCGTCCACTTAGCCAGAACGGCTCCGATTATTAAGTGCCCAAAGTTTGTTTATGTACTGATTATTATCAGTGATTATCCTTTTCAAATAATCGGAATCACGCATCGTGATTCCGATTGGCTGAAAAAGTTAATCACTGATAAGAATCAGTATATAAACAAACTGAAAAGTTTGTTACTGGTCACTGATAAGTTTTTAAGGAGAAGTGGTACCAGACACAACTTTTAGGGAATCCCCGTTTTGTTTGCTGTTGTATCCAAATTCATAAACATCTATGTGATTCAAAGCACTGTTTGTAAAAGACTAGATTATTAAGTGCCCAAAGTTTGTTTATGTACTGATTATTATCAGTGATTATCTTTTTCAACTAATCTGAATCACGCATCGTGATTCCGAATGGTTGAAAAAGTTAATCACTGATAAGAATCAGTATATAAACAAACTGAAAAGTTTGTTACTGGTCACTGATAAGTTTTTAAGGAGAAGTAGTACCAGACACAACTTTTGGGGAATCCCCGTTTTGTTGGCTGTTGTATCCAAATTCATTAACATCTATGTGATTCAAAGCACTGTTTGTAAAAGACTAGATTATTAAGTGCCCAAAGTTTGTTTATGTGCTGATTGTTATCAGTGATTATCTTTTTCAACTTATCGGAATCACGCATCGTGATTCCGATTGGTTGAAAAAGTTAATCACTGATAAGAATCAGCACATAAACAAAGCTAAGGGCACTTAATAAACTAGTCTTTTACAAACAGTGCTTTGAATCAATCAGATGTTTATGAATTTGGATACAACATCCAACAAAGTGGGGATTCCCCAAAATATTGTATCTGGTACCACTTCTTCTTAAAAACTTATCAGCGACCAGTAATAAACTTGTCAGTTTGTCTTTTTCAACCTATAGGAATCACGCATGTGATTCCAATGGGTTGAAAAAGTAAATCAATGATAAGAATCAGTATATAAACAAACTGAAAAGTTTGTTACTGGTCACTGATTAGTTTTTAAGGAGAAGTGGTACCAGACACAACTTTTGGGGAATCCCCGTTTTGTGGGCTGTTGTATCAAATTCATAAACATCTATGTGATTCAAAGCACTGTTTGTAAAAGACAAGATTATCAAGTGCCCAAAGTTTGTTTATGTACTGATTGTTATCAGTGATTATCTTTTTCAACTAATCGGAATCACGCATCGTGATTCCGATTGGTTGAAAAAGTTAATCACTGATAAGAATCAGTATATAAACAAACTGAAAAGTTTGTTACTGGTCACTGATAAGTTTTTAAGGAGAAGTGGTACCAGACACAACTTTTGGGGAATCCCCGTTTTGTTGGCTGTTGTATCCTAATTCATAAACATCTATGTGATTCAAAGCACTGTTTGTAAAAGACTAGATTATTAAGTGCCCAAAGTTTGTTTATGTACTGATTATTATCAGTGATTATCTTTTTCAACTAATTGGAATCACGTATCGTGATTCAGATTGGTTGAAAAAGTTAATCACTGATAAGAATCAGTATATAAACAAACTGAAAAGTTTGTTACTGGTCACTGATAAGTTTTTAAGGAGAAGTGGTACCAGACACAACTTTTGGGGAATCCCCGTTTTGTGGGCTGTTGTATCCAAATTCATAAACATCTATGTGATTCAAAGCACTGTTTGTAAAAGACTAGATTATTAAGTGCCCAAAGTTTGTTTATGTACTGATTATTATCAGTGATTATCTTTTTCAACTAATCGGGATCACGTATCGTGATTCCGATTGGTTGAAAAAGTTAATCACTGAGAAGAATCAGTATATAAACAAACTGAAAAGTTTGTTACTGGTCACTGATATTATTTAAGGAGAAGTGGTACCAGACACAACTTTTGGGGAATCCCTTGTTTTGTTGGCTGTTGTATCCAAATTCATAAACATCTATGTGATTCAAAGCACTTTTTGTAAAAGACCAGATTATTAAGTGCCCAAAGTTTGTTTATGTACTGACTATTATCAGTGATTATCTTTTTCAACTAATCGGAATCACGCATCGTGATTCCGATTGGTTGAAAAAGTTAATCACTGATAAGAATCAGTATATAAACAAACTGAAAAGTTTGTTACTGGTCACTGATAAGTTTTTATGGAGAAGTGGTACCAGACACAACTTTTGGGGAATCCCCGTTTTGTTGGCTGTTGTATCCAAATTCATAAACATCTATGTGATTCAAAGCACTGTTTGTAAAAGACTAGATTATTAAGTGCCCAAAGTTTGTTTATGTACTGATTATTATCAGTGATTATCTTTTTCAACTAATCGGAATCACCCATCGTGATTTCGATTGGTTGAAAAAGTTAATCATTGATAAGAATCATATATAAATAAACTGAAAAGTTTGTTACTGGTCACTGATAAATTTTTAAGGAGAAGTGGAACCAGACACAACTTTTGGGGAATCCCCGTTTTGTTGGCTGTTGTATCCAAATTCATAAACATCTATGTGATTCAAAGCACTGTTTGTAGAAGACTAGATTATTAAGCGCCCATAGTTTGTTTATGTACTGATTATTATCAGTGATTATCTTTTTCAACTAATCGGAATCACGCATCGTGATTCCGATTGGTTGAAAAAGTTAATCACTGACAAGAATCAGTATATAAACAAACTGAAAAGTTTGTTACTGGTCATTGATAAGTTTTTAAGGAGAAGTGGTACCAGACACAACTTTTGGGGAATCCCCGTTTTGTTGGCTGTTGTATCCAAATTCATAAACATCTATGTGATTCAAAGCACTGTTTGTAAAAGACTAGATTATTAAGTGCCCAAAGTTTGTTTATGTACTGATTATTATCAGTGATTATCTTTTTCAACTTATCAGAATCACGCATCGTGAGTCCGACTGGTTGAAAAAGTTAGTCACTGATAAGAATCAGCACATAAACAAAGTTTGGGTACTTAATAAACTAGTCTTTTACAAACAGTTCTTTGAATCAAACAGATGTTTATGAATTTGGATACAACATCCAACAAAACGGGATTCCCAAAAGTTGTATCTGGTACCACTTCTTCTTAAAAACTTATCAGCGACCAGTAACAAACTTGTCAGTTTGTCTTTCTCAACCTATCGGAATCACGCATGTGATTCCAATGGGTTGAAAAAAGTAAATCACTGATAAGAATCAGTATATAAACAAACTGAAAAGTTTGTTACTGGTCACTGATAAGTTTTTAAGGAGAAGTGGTACCAGACACAACTTTTGGGGAATCCCCGTTTTGTTGGCTGTTGTATCCAAATTCATAAACATCTATGTGATTCAAAGAACTGTTTGTAAAAGACTAGATTATTAGTGCCCAAAGTTTGTTTATGTACTGATTATTATCAGTGATTATCTTTTTCAACTAATCGGAATCACGCATCGTGATTCCGATTGGTTGAAAAAGTTAATCACTGATAAGAATCAGTATATAAACAAACTGAAAAGTTTGTTACTGGTCACTGATAAGTTTTTAAGGAGAAGTGGTACCAGACACAACTTTTGGGGAATCCCCATTTTGTTGGCTGTTGTATCTAAATTCATAAACATCTATGTGATTCAAAGCCCTGTTTTTAAAAGACTAGATTATTAAGTGCCCAAAGTTTGTTTATGTACTAATTATTATCAGTGATTATCTTTTTCAACTAATCGGAATCACGCATCGTGATTCCGATTGGTTGAAAAAGTTAATCACTGATAAGAATCAGTATATAAACAAACTGAAAACTTTATTACTGGTCACTGATAAGTTTTTAAGGAGAAGTGGTACCAGACACAACTTTTGGGAAATCCCCGTTTTGTTGGCTGTTGTATCCAAATTCATAAACATTTATGTGATTCAAAGCACTGTTTGTAAAAGACTAGATTATTAAGTGCCCAAAGTTTGTTTATGTACTGATTGTTATCAGTGATTATCTTTTTCAACTAATCGGAATCACGCATCGTGATTCCGATTGGTTGAAAAAGTTAATCATTGATAAGAATCAGTATATAAACAAACTGAAAAGTTTGTTACTGGTCACTGATAAGTTTTTAAGGAGAAGTGGTACCAGACACAACTTTTGGGGAATCCCCGTTTTGTTGGCTGTTGTATCCAAATTCATAAAAATCTATGTGATTCAAAGCACTGTTTGTAAAAGACTAGATTATTAAGTGCCCAAAGTTTGTTTATGTACTGATTATTATCAGTGATTATCTTTTTCAACTAATCGGAATCACGCATCGTGATTCCGATTGGTTGAAAAAGTTAATCACTGATAGGAATCAGCATATAAACAAACTGAAAAGTTTGTTACTGGTCACTGATAAGTTTTTATGGAGAAGTGGTACCAGACACAACTTTTGGGGAATCCCCGTTTTGTTGGCTGTTGTATCCAAATTCATAAACATCTATGTGATTCAAAGCACTGTTTGTAAAAGACTAGATCATTAAGTGCCCAAAGTTTGTTTATGTACTGATTATTATCAGTGATTATCTTTTTCAACTAATCGGAATCACGCATCGTGATTCCAATTGGTTGGAAAAGTTAATCACTGATAAGAATCAGCACATAAACAAAGTTTGGGCACTTAATAAACTAGTCTTTTACAAACAGTTCTTTGAATCAAACAGATGTTTATGAATTTGGATACAACATCCAACAAAACGGGGTTTCCCCAAAAGTTGTATCTGGTACCACTTCTTCTTAAAAACTTATCGGTGACCAGTAACAAACTTGTCAGTTTGTCTTTCTCAACCTATCGGAATCACGCATGTGATTCCAATGGGTTGAAAAAGTAAATCACTGATAAGAATCAGTATATAAACAAACTGAAAAGTTTGTTACTGGTCACTGATAAGTTTTTAAGGAGAAGTGGTACCAGACACAACTTTTGGGGAATCCCCATTTTGTTGGCTGTTGTATCCAAATTCATAAACATCTATGTGATTCAAAGCACTGTTTGTAAAAGACTAGATTATTAAGTTCCCAAAGTTTGTTTGTGTACTGATTATTATCAGTGATTATCTTTTTCAACTAATCGGAATCATGCATTGTGATTCCGATTGGTTGAAAAAGTTAATCACTGATAAGAATCAGTATATAAACAAACTGAAAAGTTTGTTACTGGTCATTGATAAGTTTTTAAGGAGAAGTGGTACCAGACACAACTTTTGGGGAATCCCCATTTTGTTGGCTGTTGTATCCAAATTCATAAACATTTACATGATTCAAAGCACTGTTTGTAAAAGACTAGATTTTTAAGTTCCCAAAGTTTGTTTATGTACTGATTATTATCAGTGATTATCTTTTTCAACTTATCGGAATCACGCTTCGTGATTCCGATTGGTTGATAAAGTTAATCAGTGATAAGAATTAGCACATAAACAAAGTTTGGGCACTTAATAAACTAGTCTTTTACAAACATTGCTTCGAATCGAACAGATGTTTATGAATTTGGATACAACATCCAACAAAGCGGGGATTCCACAAAAGTTGTATCTGGTACAACTTCTTCTTAAAAACTTATCAGCGACCAGTAACAAACTTGTCAATTGTCTTTTTCAACCTATCGGAATCACGCATGTGATTCCAATGGGTTGAAAAAGTAAATCAATGATAAGAATCAGTATATAAACAAACTGAAAAGTTTTTTACTGGTCACTGATAAGTTTTTAAGGAGAAGTGGTACCAGACACAACTTTTGGGGAATCCCCGTTTTGTTAGCTGTTGTATCCAAATTCATAAACGTCTATGTGATTCAAAGCACTGTTTATAAAAGACTAGATTATTAAGTGCCCAAAGTTTGTTTATGTACTGATTATTATCAGTGATTATCTTTTTCAACTAATCGGAATCACGCATCGTGATTCCGATTGGTTTAAAAAGTTAATCACTGATAAGAATCAGTATATAAACAAACTGAAAAGTTTGTTACTGGTCACTTATAAGTTTTTAAGGAGAAGTGGTACCAGACACAACTTTTGGGGAATCCCCGTTTTCTTGGCTGTTGAATCCTAATTCATAAACATCTATGTGATTCAAAGCACTGTTTGTAAAAAACTAGATTATTAAGTGCCCAAAGTTTGTTTATGTACTGATTATTATCAGTGATTATCTTTTTCAACTAATCGGAATCACGCACCGTGATTCCGATTGGTTGAAAAAGTTAATCACTGATAAGAATCAGTATATAAACAAACTCAAAAGTTTGTTACTGGTCACTTATACGTTTTTAAGGAGAAGTGGTACCAGACACAACTTTTGGGGAATCCCCGTTTTCTTGGCTGTTGAATCCTAATTCATAAACATCTATGTGATTCAAAGCACTGTTTGTAAAAGACTAGATTATTAAGTGCCCAAAGTTTGTTTATGTACTGATTATTATCAGTGATTATCTTTTTCAACTCATCGGAATCACGCATCGTGATTCCGATTGGTTGAAAAAGTTAATCACTGATAAGAATCAGTATATAAACAAACTGAAAAGTTTATTGCTGGTCACTGATAAGTTTTTAAGGGAAATGGTACCAGACACAACTTTTGGGGAATCCCCGTTTTGTTGGCTGTTGTATCCAAATTCATAAACATCTATGTGATTCAAAGCACTGTTTGTAAAAGACTAGATTATTAAGTGCCCAAAGTTTGTTTATGAACTGATTATTATCAGTGATTATCTTTTTCAACTTATCGGAATCACGCTTTGTGATTCCAATTGGTTGAAAAAGTTAATCACTGATAAGAATCAGCACATAAACAAAGTTTGGGCACTTAATAAACTAGTCTTTTACAAACAGTGCCTTGAATCAAACAGATTTTTATGAATTTGGATACAACATTCAACAAAACGGGGATTCCCCAAAAGTTTTATCTGGTACCACTTCTTCTTAAAAACTTATCAGCGACCAGTAACAAACTTGTCAGTTTGTCTTTTTCAACCTATCGGAATCACGCATGTGATTCAAATGGGTTGAAAAAGTAAATCACTGATAAGAATCAGTATATAAACAAACTGAAAAGTTTGTTACTGGTCACTGATAAGTTTTTAAGGAGAAGTGGTACCAGACACAACTTTTGGGAAATCCCCGTTTTGTTGGTTGTTGTATCCAAATTCATAAACATCTATGTGATTCAAAGCACTGTTTATAAAAGACTAGATTATTAAGTGCCCAAAGTTTGTTTATGCACTGATTATTATCAGTGATTATCTTTTTCAACTAATCAGAATCACGCATCGTGATTCCGATTGGTTGAAAAAGTTAATCACTGATAAAAATCAGTATATAAACAAACTGAAAAGTTTGTTACTGGTCACTGATAGATTTTTAAGGAGAAGTGGTACCAGACACAACTTTTGGGGAATCCCCGTTTTGTTGGCTGTTGAATCCTAATTCATAAACATCTATGTGATTCAAAGCACTGTTTGTAAAAGACTAGATTATTAAGTGCCCAAAGTTTGTTTATGTACTGATTATTATCAGTGATTATCTTTTTCAACTAATCGGAATCACGTATTGTGATTCCGATTGGTTGAAAAAGTTAATCACTGATAAGAATCAGTATATAAACAAACTGAAAAGTTTGTTACAGGTCACTGATAAGTTTTTAAGGAGAAGTGGTACCAGACACAACTTTTGGGGAATCCCCGTTTTGTTGGCTGTTGTATCCAAATTCATAAACATCTATGTGATTATGAGCACTGTTTGTAAAAGACTAGATTATTAAGTGCCCAAAGTTTGTTTATGAACTGATTATTATCAGTGATTATCTTTTTCAACTTATCGGAATCACGCATCGTGATTCCGATTGGTTGAAAAAGTTAATCACTGATAAGAATCAGCACATAAACAAAGTTTGGGCACTTAATAAACTAGTCTTTTACAAACAGTGCCTTGAATCAAACAGATTTTTATGAATTTGGATACAACATTCAACAAAACGGGGATTCCCCAAAAGTTGCATCTGGTACCACTTCTTCTTAAAAACTTATCAGCGACCAGTAACAAACTTGTCAGTTTGTCTTTTTCAACCTATCGGAATCACGCATGTGATTCAAATGGGTTGAAAAAGTAAATCACTGATAAGAATCAGTATATAAACAAACTGAAAAGTTTGTTACTGGTCACTGATAAGTTTTTAAGGAGAAGTGGTACCAGACACAACTTTTGGGGAATACCCGTTTTGTTGGCTGTTGTATCCAAATTCATAAACATCTATGTGATTCAAAACACTGTTTGTAAAAGACTAGGTTATTAATTGCACAAAGTTTGTTTATCTACTGATTATTATCAGTGATTATCTTTTTGAACTTATCGGACTCACGCATCGTGATTCCGATTGGTTGAAAAAGTTAATCACTGATAAGAATCAGTATATAAGCAAACTGAAAAGTTTGTTACTTGTCACTGATAGGTTTTTAAGGAGAATTGGTACCAGACACAACTTTTGGGGAATCCCCGTTTTTTTGGCTGTTGAATCCTAATTCATAAACATCTATGTGATCCAAAGCACTGTTTGTAAAAGACTAGATTATTAAGTGCCCAAAGTTTCTTTATGTACTGATTATTATCAGTGATTATCTTTTTCAACTAATCGGAATCACGTATCGTCATTCCGATTGGTTGAAAAAGTTAATCACTGATAAGAATCAGAATATAAACAAACTGAAAAGTTTGTTACAGGTCACTGATAAGTTTTTAAGGAGAAGTGGTACCAGACACAACTTTTGGAGAATCCCCGTTTTGTTGGCTGTTGTATCCAAATTCATAAACATCTATGTGATTCAGAGCACTGTTTGTAAAAGACTAGATTATTAAGTGCCCAAAGTTTGTTTATGAACTGATTATTAACAGTGATTATCTTTTTCAACTTATTGGAATCACGCATCGTGATTCCGATTGGTTGAAAAAGTTAATCACTGATAAGAATCAGCACATAAACAAAGTTTTGGCACTTAATAAACTAGTCTTTTATAAACAGTGCCTTGAATCAAACAGATTTTTATGAATTTGGATACAACATTCAACAAAATGGGATTCCCAAAAGTTGTATCTGGTACCACTTCTTCTTAAAAACTTATCAGCGACCAGTAACAAACTTGTCAGTTTGTCTTTTTCAACCTATCGGAATCACGCATGTGATTCCAATGGGTTGAAAAAGTAAATCACTGATAAGAATCAGTATATAAACAAACTGAAAAGTTTGTTACTGGTCACTGATAAGTTTTTAAGGAGAAGTGGTACCAGACACAACTTTTGGGGAATACCCGTTTTGTTGGCTGTTGTATCCAAATTCATAAACATCTATGTGATTCAAAGCACTGTTTGTAAAAGACTAGATTATTAAGTGCCTAAAGTTTGTTTGTGTACTGATTATTATCAGTGATTATCTTTTTCAACTAATCGGAATCACGCATTGTGATTCCGATTGGTTGAAAAAGTTAATCACTGATAAGAATCAGTATATAAACAAACTGAAAAGTTTTTTACTGGTCACTGATAAGTTTTTAAGGAGAAGTGGTACCAGACACAACTTTTGGGGAATCCCCGTTTTGTTGGCTGTTGTATCCAAATTCAAATAAACATCTATGTGATTCAAAGCACTGTTTGTAAAAGACTAGATTATTAAGTGCCCAAAGTTTGTTTATGTACTGATTATTATCAGTGATTATCTTTTTCAACTTATCAGAATCACGCATCGTGAGTCCGATTGGTTGAAAAAGTTAGTCACTGATAAGAATCAGCACATAAACAAAGTTTGGGCACTTAATAAACTAGTCTTTTACAAACAGTTCTTTGAATCAAACAGATGTTTATGAATTTGGATACAACATTCAACAAAACGGGGTTTCCCCAAAAGTTGTATCTGGTACCACTTCTTCTTAAAAACTTATCAGCGACCAGTAACAAACTTGTCAGTTTGTCTTTTTCAACCTATCGGAATCACGCATGTGATTCCAATGGGTTGAAAAAAGTAAATCACTGATAAGAATCAGTATATAAACAAACTGAAAAGTTTGTTACTGGTAACTGATAAGTTTTTAAGGAGAAGTGGTACCAGACACAACTTTTGGGGAATACCCGTTTTGTTGGCTGTTGTATCCAAATTCATAAACATCTATGTGATTCAAAGAACTGTTTGTAAAAGACTAGATTATTAAGTGCCCAAAGTTTGTTTATGTACTGATTATTATCAGTGATTATCTTTTTCAACTGATCGGAATCACGCATCGTGATTCCGATTGGTTGAAAAAGTTAATCACTGATAAGAATCAGTATATAAACAAAC
Source organism: Artemia sp. Qi Xiang Cuo (assembly GCF_049724085.1). Classification (NCBI taxonomy): domain Eukaryota; kingdom Metazoa; phylum Arthropoda; class Branchiopoda; order Anostraca; family Artemiidae; genus Artemia; species Artemia sp. Qi Xiang Cuo. Next base: position 3,530,476 of record NC_142811.1, read on the forward strand.
TGAAAAGTTTGTTACTGGTCACTGATAAGTTTTTAAGGAGAACTGGTACCAGACACAACTTTTTGGGAATCCCCGTTTTGTTGGCTGCTGTATCCAAATTCATAAACATCTATGTGATTCAAAACACTGTTTATAAGAGACTAGATTATTAAGTGCCCAAAGTTTGTTTATGTACTGATTATTATCAGTGATTATCTTTTTCAACTAATCGGAATTACGCATCGTGATTCTGATTGGTTGAAAAAGTTAACCACTGATAAGAATCAGTATATAAACAAACTGAAAAGTTTTTTACTTGTCACTGATAAGTTTTTAAGGAGAAGTGGTACCAGACACAACTTTTTGGGAATCCCCATTTTGTTGGCTGTTGTATCTAAATTCATAAACATCTATGTGATTCAAAGCCCTGTTTTTAAAAGACTAGATTATTAAGTGCCCAAAGTTTGTTTATGTACTAATTATTATCAGTGATTATCTTTTTCAACTAATCCGAATCACGCATCGTGATTCCGATTGGTTGAAAAAGTTAATCACTGATAAGAATCAGTATATAAACAAACTGAAAACTTTGTTACTGGTCACTGATAAGTTTTTAAGAAGAAGTGGTACCAGACACAACTTTTGGGGAATCCCCGTTTTGTTGGCTGTTGTATCCAAATTCATAAACATCTATGTGATTCAAAGCACTTTTTGTAAAAGACTAGATTATTAAGTGCCCAAAGTTTGTTTATGTACTGATTGTTATCAGTGATTATCTTTTTCAACTAATCGGAATCACGCATCGTGATTCCGATTGGTTGAAAAAGTTAATCACTGATAAGAATCAGTATATAAACAAACTGAAAAGTTTGTTACTGGTCACTGATAAGTTCTTTTTAAGGAGAAGTGGTACCAGACACAACTTTTGGGGAATCCCCGTTTTGTTGGCTGTTGTATCCAAATTCATAAAAATCTATGTGATTCAAAGCACTGTTTGTAAAAGACTAGATTATTAAGTGCCCAAAGTTTGTTTATGTACTGATTATTATCAGTGATTATCTTTTTCAACTAATCGGAATCACGCATCGTGATTCCGATTGGTTGAAAAAGTTAATCACTGATAAGAATCAGTATATAAACAAACTGAAAAGTTTGTTACTGGTCACTGATAAGTTTTTAAGGAGAAGTGGTACCAGACACGACTTTTGGGGAATCCCCGTTTTGTTGGCTGTTGTATCCAAATTCATAAACATCTATGTGATTCAAAGCACTGTTTGTAAAAGACTAGATTATTAAGTGCCCAAAGTTTGTTTATGTACTGATTATTATCAGTGATTATCTTTTTCAACTAATCGGAATCACGTATTGTGATTCCGATTGGTTGAAAAAGTTAATCACTGATAAGAATCAGTATATAAACAAACTGAAAAGTTTGTTACAGGTCACTGATAAGTTTTTAAGGAGAAGTGGTACCAGACACAACTTTTGGGGAATCCCCGTTTTGTTGGCTGTTGTATCCAAATTCATAAACATCTATGTGATTAAGAGCACTGTTTGTAAAAGACTAGATTATTAAGTGCCCAAAGTTTGTTTATGAACTGATTATTATCAGTGATTATCTTTTTCAACTTATCGGAATCACGCATCGTGATTCCGATTGGTACATAATAATTAGTACATAAACAAACTTTGGGCACTTAATAATCTAGTCTTTTAAAAACAGGGCTTTGAATCACATAGATGTTTATGAATTTGGATACAACAAAGAACAAAACGGGGATTCCTCAAAAGTTGTGTCTGGTACCACTTCTCCTTAAAAACCTTAAAGTACCACTTCTCCTTAAAGTCGTTTCTGGTACCACTTCTCCTTAAAAACTTATCAGTGACCAGTAACAAACTTTTCAGTTTGTTTATATACTGATTCTTATCAGTGATTAACTTTTTCAACCAATCGGAATCACGATGCGTGATTCCGATGAGTTGAAAAAGATAATCACTGATAATAATCAGTACATAAACACACTTTGGGCACTTAATAATCTAGTCTTTTACAAACAGTGCTTTGAATCACATAGATTTTTATGAATTTGGATACAACAGCCAACAAAACGGGGATTCCCCAAAAGTTGTGTCTGGTACCACTTCTCCTTAAAAAGAACTTATCAGTGACCAGTAACAAACTTTTCAGTTTGTTTATATACTGATTCTTATCAGTGATTAACTTTTTCAACCAATCGGACTCACGATGCGTGATTCTGATAAGTTGAAAAAGATAATCACTGATAATAATCAGTACATAAACAAACTTTGGGCACTCAATAGTCTAGTCTTTTACAAACAGTGCTTTGAATCACATAGATGTTTATGAATTTGGATACAACAGCCAACAAAACGGGGATTCCCCAAAAGTTGTGTCTGGTACAGCTTCTCCTTAAAAACTTATTAGTGACCAGTAACAAACTTTTCAGTTTGTTTATATACTGATTCTTATCAGTGATTAACTTTTTCAACCAATCGGAATCACAATGCGTGATTCCGATTAGTTGAAAAAGATAATCACTGATAATAATCAGTACACAAACAAACTTTGGGCACTTAATAATCTAGTCTTTTACAAACAGCGCTTTGAATCATTATAGATGTTTATGAATTTGGATGCAACAGCCAACAAAACGGGTATTCCCCAAAAGTTGTGTCTGGTACCACTTCTCCTTAAAAACTTATCAGTGACCAGTAACAAACTTTTCAGTTTGTTTATATACTGATTCTTATCAGTGATTTACTTTTTCAACCCATTTGAATCACATGCGTGATTCCGATAGGTTGAAAAAGACAAACTGACAAGTTTGTTACTGGTCGCTGATAATTTTTTAAGAAGAAGTGGTACCAGATACAACTTTTGGGGAATCCCCGTTTTGTTGAATGTTGTATCCAAATTCATAAAAATCTGTTTGATTCAAGGCACTGTTTATAAAAGACTAGTTTATTAAGTGCCAAAACTTTGTTTATGTGCTGATTCTTATCAGTGATTAACTTTTTCAACCAATCGGAATCACGATGCGTGATTCCGATAAGTTGAAAAAGATAATCACTGATAATAATCAGTTCATAAACAAACTTTGGGCACTTAATAATCTAGTCTTTTACAAACAGTGCTCTGAATCACATAGATGTTTATGAATTTGGATACAACAGCCAACAAAACGGGGATTCCCCAAAAGTTGTGTCTGGTACCACTTCTCCTTAAAAACTTATCAGTGACCTGTAACAAACTTTTCAGTTTGTTTATATACTGATTCTTATCAGTGATTAACTTTTTCAACCAATCAGAATGACGATACGTGATTCCGATTAGTTGAAAAAGATAATCACTGATAATAATCAGTACGTAAACAAACTTTGGGCACTTAATAATCTAGTCTTTTACAAACAGTGCTTTGAATCACATAGATGTTTATGAATTAGGATTCAACAGCCAACAAAACGGGGATTCCCCAAAAGTTGTGTCTGGTACCACTTCTCCTTGAAAACCTATCAGTGACCAGTAACAAACTTTTCAGTTTGTTTATATACTGATTCTTATCAGTGATTAACTTTTTCAACCAATCGGAATCACGATGCGTGAGTCCGATAAGTTCAAAAAGATAATCACTGATAATAATCAGTACATAAACAAACTTTGGGCACTTAATAATCTAGTCTTTTACAAACAGTGCTTTGAATCACATAGATGTTTATGAATTTGGATACAACAGCCAACAAAACGGGTATTCCCCAAAAGTTGTGTCTGGTACCACTTCTCCATAAAAACTTATAAGTGACCAGTAACAAACTTTTCAGTTTGTTTATATACTGATTCTTATCAGTGATTAACTTTTTCAACCAATCGGAATCACAATGCGTGATTCCGATTAGTTGAAAAAGATAATCACTGATAATAATCAGTACACAAACAAACTTTGGGCACTTAATAATCTAGTCTTTTACAAACAGTGCTTTGAATCACATAGATGTTTATGAATTTGGATACAACAGCCAACAAAACGGGTATTCCCCAAAAGTTGTGTCTGGTACCACTTCTCCTTAAAAACTTATCAGTGACCAGTAACAAACTTTTCAGTTTGTTTATATACTGATTCTTATCAGTGATTTACTTTTTCAACCCATTTGAATCACATGCTTGATTCCGATAGGTTGAAAAAGACAAACTGACAGGTTACGTGTGCGCACGTAACCTCGTCTAAATTAACCTTAAAAAATGAAATAAACCTATGTCGACTTTGCATGTTGATATAAAATATATCCCTAAAGTAACTTATGGAGTTACCATACGAAAGTCAAAACTATGGCTCTTGAGGGGATCGAACCTTCGACCTTTACGTTATTACCATGACGCTCTAACCAACTGAGCTAACAAGCCATTAAGAATATTATCACTCTAACACAAAATGAAATAAAGCTATGTCGACTTTGCATGTCTCTCGTGTTGTCTAAAAAACCAGTCTGGTTGAAAACGTGGAGTTTTCGTACTGCTCACTTTTTGCAATGTGTAGGAACCAGTGGGGAATCCCCTTTCGTTTGGAAAGGTGCCAAGCAAAGGCGTTCAATTAGCATGTAGTTTCAAAACGTGTTTATTCACGTTTCTTGAGTGAAGTATCTGTAGTGTATATTCAAGAGGTGAAATCAATAAAGAGATTGTTACTTACCTAAAAATATCTTCATAATTTCTGGAACTAAATTTCTATATTGTGTATCTAAGATTTGACTTCAAGAAAGAAATTTTTAATGACTCGTAATTTTTTCGTAATTTATTGAGTAAAATTTTTACATCGTGGAGATAGGTGAAAATTCTTTTTGAGAAAGAGAAATAAAGTTATTTACTTGCGATTTTTTTATAACTTCTTGAATAAAGTATATTTACTGTATATCCAAGAGGTGGAATCAATACAGAGTTTGTTACTTACTTACAAATATTTTCATAATTTCTTAAATGAAATTTCCGTACTGTGTATCCAAGAGTTGACTTCAAGAAAGAAATGGTTACTTACTGAGAATTTTTTAATAATTTCTTGAAATTAATTTCTACATCGTTTATCTAACTCGCGAAAACAATAAAGAGTTTGTTACTTACTTAGAATTTTGTCATAATTTCTTGAACGAAATGTCTTTTTGTTTATCCAACAGGTGAATTCAAGAAAGAATTCGCTACTTAGACTGAGAATTTTTTCATAATTTCTTGAATTTAATTTCTACATCGTATATCTAACTCGTGAAAACAATAAAGAGTTTGTTACTTACTTAGAATTTTGTCATAATTTCTTGAATAAAATGTCTTTTTGTTTATTCAACAAGTGAATTCAAGAAAGAATTTGCTACTTAGTTACAATTTTTTCATAATTTCTTGAATGAAATTCCCGTATTTTGTATCCAAGAGTTGACTTCAAGAAAGAAATTGTTACTTACGAGTTGACTTCAAGAAAGAAATGGTTACTTACTGAGAATTTTTTCTTAATTTCTTGAAGTTAATTTCTACATCGTTTATCTAACTCGTGAAAACAATAAAGAGTTTGTTACTTACTTAGAATTTTTCCATAATTTCTTGAATGAAATGTCTTTTTTTTTATCCAACAGGTGAATTCAATAAATAATTTTCTAATGATACTTAGAATTTTTTAATAATTTCTTTAATTTAATTTACAACTATTATATATAAATATTTAAGAAAATAATTATTTTGTTAGTTAATTATAATTTTGTCTAAATTTATTGAATTAATTGTCTTTTTGTTTATTCAACAAGTGAATTCAAGAAAGAATTTGCTACTTAGTTACAATTTTTTCATAATTTCTTGAATGAAATTCCCCGTATTGTGTATCCAAGAGTTGAGTTCAAGAAAGAAATTGTTACTTATTGAGAATTTTTTCATAATTTCTTGAATTAAATTTCTACATCGTGTAGCTAAGTGAAAATAAAGAAATTGTTACTTACTGAGAATTTTTTCATAATTTCTTGAATTAAATTTCTACATCGTGTAGCTAAGTGAAAATTGTTTGTGATAAAGAGAAAAAAAGTTACGTACTTGCGATTTTTTCATAATTTCTTGAATGAAGTATCTGTACTGTATATCCAAGAGGTGAAATCAATAAACAGTTTGTTACTAACTTACAAATATTTTCATCATTTCTTGAATGAAATTTCCATATTGTGTATCCAAGAGTTGACTTCGAAATGTCTTTTTGTTTATCCAACAGGTGAATTCAAGAAAGAATTTGCTACTTAGTTACAATGAAATTTCCGTATTGTGTATCCAAGAGTTGACTTCAAGAAAGAAATTGTTACTTACTGAGAATTTTTTCATAATTTTTTGAATTAAATTTCTACACAAGAGTTGACTTCAAGAAAGAAATTGTTTCTTGCTGAGAATTTTTTCATAATTTCTTGAATTAAATTTCTACATCGTGTATCTAAGTCATGAAAACAATAAAGAGTTTGTTACTTACTTGGAATTTTGTCATAGTTTCTTGAACGAAATGTCTTTTTTGTTTATCCAGCAGGTGAATTCAAAAAGAATTAGATACATCGTGTATCTAAGTCATGAAAACAATAAAGAGTTTGTTACTTACTTGGAATTTTGTCATAGTTTCTTGAACGAAATGTCTTTTTTGTTTATCCAGCAGGTGAATTCAAAAAAGAATTTGCTACTTACTAAAAATTTTTTCATATCGACGAGGTGATTTCATGAAAGAGTTTGTTACAAAATTTTTGTGCTTAAATTTTTTTCATAATTTCTTAAATGAAATTTCTGCATTGTGTATCCATGAGGTAACTTCAAGAAAGAGTTTGTCACTTACTTAGAATTTTGTCATAATTTCTTGAACGAAATGTCTTTTTGTTTATCCAGCTGGTGAATTCAAGAAAGAATTTGCTATTTACTTACAATTTTTTCATAATTTCTTTAATGAAATTTCTGTATTGTGTATCCTAGAGGTGACTTCAAGAAAGAATTTGTTACTTACTTACAATTTTTTCATAGTTTCTTAAATGAAGTTTCAGCATTGTGTATTCAAGAGATGACTTCAGGAAAGAGTTTGTTACTTGATTACAATAGCACTATTCTAAAGAATAAAGACTGGTTAAGCTTAAAGATATTTATTGCTTAAACGTATTAACATATAGCTCAAAGAGACACACAAAGCCCAAAGAAACATACAGTGCCCAAAGAGACACAAACATCCCAAAGAGACAAACCCAGATCAAAAGGACTCAAACACTCAAAAAAGACACACAGTCTATCGAAATACAAGCAGCCTAAAGAGACACACACATCAAAAAGAGACACAAACAGATCACCAAGAGGCGTACAGGTAATAGCGATGTAGATGGCCTCGAAAAACGCACACATCCAACAGAGACACCAAATGCCTAAAATGACACAAACAGCCAAAAGACGCACACACAGACCATAAAGATTCAAACTGCCCAAAGAGATATACAGCCTAAAGAGACACACACTGCCAAAAGAGACACACACCGGCTAAAGAGACATACACAAATACCTAATATAAACAAAACGCCAAACGAGACACACACACAGATCAAAGAGACAAAAAAACGCCCAGACAGAGACATACATACAAAAAAGATTCAAACCCTCCAAAGAGACACACATTGCCCAAAGAGACACACATGGCCTCTAAGAGACACAAACATCCAAAAGAAACTCACACAGATCAAATAGATTCAAACTGCACAAAGAGACATACAGCCTAAAGAGACACACACAGACCAAAATGACTCAAACAGCCCAAAGAGACACACATAGCCCAAAGAAACACAAACAGCCCAAAGAGACAGAAGCCCAAAGAGACTAACACAGCCCAAAAAAGACTCAAACAGCTCAAAGAGACACAAACACATCAAAGAGACACAAACAGATCAAAAAGACTCAAACAGTCCAACGAGACACACAGCCCAAAGAGACTCACAAAGCCCAAAGAAACACGCACAGACCAAAATAAAACGCCCATACAGACACATACAGGCCAAAAGATTCAAACGCCCCAAAGAGACACACATAGCCCAAAGAGGCACACACGACCCCTCAGAGACACAAACAGCCAAAAGAAAGACACACAGACCAAAAAGACTCAAACAGACCAAAGAGATACACATAGCCCAAAGAAACTCAACCAGCCCAAAGAGACAGAAGCCCAAAGAGACAAACACAGCCCAAAAAAGACTCAAACAGCACAAAGAGACACAAACAGATCAAAAAGACTCAAACAGTCCAACGAGACACACAGCCCAAAGAGACGCACAAAGCCCAAAGAAACACACACAGCCCAAAGAGACACAAACAGCCCAAAGAGACACACACATATCAAAAAGACTCAAACAGCTCAAAGAGACACACAAACAGACCAAAAAGACTCAAACAGCTCAAAAAGACACACAGCCCAAAGAGACAAGAGACGCACACATCCAACAGAGAGACACAAAGCCCGAAGAGACACAAACAGCCAAAAGAGGCACACACAGACCATAAAGATTCAAACTGAACAAAGAGACATACAGCCTAAAGAGATACACAAAGGCTAAAGAGACATGCACACAGTTCGAAGAGACACACAAAGCCCAAAGAGACACACACAAAGCCCAAAGAGACAAAAAACGCCCATACAGACACATATATACCAAAAAGATTCAAACCCTCCAAAGAGACACACATTGCCCAAAGAGACACACATGGCCTCTAAGAGACACAAATAGCAAAAACAAACACACACACACAAAAACACGCCCATACAGACACATACAGACCAAAAGATTCAAACGCCCCAAAGAGACACACATAGCCCAAAGAGTCACATACGACTCCTAAGAGACACAAACAGCCAAAAGAAAGACACACAGACCAAAATGACTCAAACAGCCCAAAGAGACACACATAGCCCAAAGAAACACGAACAGCCCAAAGAGACAGAAGCCCAAAGAGACACAAACAGCCCAAAGAGACAAACACAGAACAAAAACACTCAAACAGTCCACCGAGACACACAGCCCAAAGAGACGCACAGAGCCCAAAGAAACACACACAGCCCAAAGAGACACACACAGCCCAAAGTGACAAACACAGACCAAAAAGACTCAAACAGCCCAAAGAGACACACAAACAGACCAAAAAGACTCAAACAGCTCAAAGAGACACACAGCCCAAATAGACACACACAGTCTCAAGAGACACAAACAGCTCAAAGAGACACAGACAGGCCAAAGAGAAACACAACCCAAAGAGACAAACACAGACCTAAAAGACTGAAACATAAAACCAACAAAACCCGCACATACAGACACATACAGCCAAAAAGATACAAACACCCCAAAACGACACACATAGACCAAAGAGGCAAAAACGACTCCTAAGAGACAAAAACAGCCAAAAGAAAGACACCCAGATCAAAATTACTCAAACACTCCAAAGAGACACACATAGCCCAAAGAAACACAAACAGCCCAAAGAGACAGAAGCCCAAAGAGAAAACCACAGCCCAAAAAAGACTCAAATAGCCCAAAGAGACACAAACAGATCAAAAAGACTCAAACAGTCCAACGAGACACACAGCCCAAAGAGACGCACAAAGCCCAAAGAAACACACACAGCCCAAAGAGACACAAACAGCCCAAAGAGACAAACACAGACCAAAAAGACTCAAACAGCCCAAAGAGACAGACAAACAGACCAAAAAGACTCAAACAGCACAAAGAGACACACAGCCCAAAGAGACACACACAGTCTCAAGAGACACAAACAGCTCAAAGAGACACAGACAGGCCAAAGAGATACACAACCCAAAGAGACAAACACAGACCTAAAAGACTCAAACAGCCCAAAGAGACACATACAGACCAAAGAGAGACGCAAAGCCCAAAACGACACAAACAGCCAAAATAGGCACACACAGACCATAAAGATTCAAACTGCCCAAAGAGACACACAGCCTAAAGAGACACACACTGCCCAAAGTCCCCCTCGTTCAACTGAATCCCTCCATGTAACTGAACCCCTGTATAACCGAAACCCTGTACAACTGAACCCCCGTGCTACTGAACTCTCGTACTACTGAACCTTCGTGCAACTCAACCCAATTTAACTAAACCCCCCGGGGAACGTTAGATCCTATTTAAATTGACAATACTCTCCAAAAGATCACTTGTTTATTATACAGTGCATAACCACCCCATCTCCTCCAATTCGCAAATCCCATTACTCCTTTTTTTTGCAAATGTTAATAAAACATTTCCGATTCGTCGTTAGGTATTTTTCAAATTTATAACAAATTACCCCAGTTAACAGCTCCTTTGGGGTTACCTTAACTGTTAATCAGTTTAATCCTTTTTTTCTCCACTGATACAATCAATCACTAATTAATATCATTCATTGTCTAAGTAAATTAAGTTATCTCCTGCCCTACAGAAATGAGGGAACAAACCAATTTTTTTTGTCTGCTTTTCAAAATGATCGTATTTGGAAATCTGTAAGTAAATTGTAACGCTAAGAAGTAAATTGAGTAACCCTTTTGCAATAACAATAGGCTTAGCAGCGATTAAATCTCATTGTCGGCGACAATTCAATCAGATCAGAGTAGTGCAAATGGAGTACCTTTTTGCCAATTGAGTTAGCTTCTATTTCATAGACAGAATATTTGAATTCCTTTTATTCAAATCACCTATCAAGTTATCAAAAATATATGAACTAGAAATCTGGTCTGTAAATTGTGTCATAAAAACTTGTCCTTAATCAACGTAAAGACCCACAATAGCATAGGAAGGAACGTAAAGTCCAGTCTGGTTGAAAACTGAACTCTCATGCAACTCAACCCTCCATGCAACCCATCTCCCTCAAAACACTTTTCAGTCATTTCTCGTTAAATTGACAATACTCTCCAAAACATCACCTTTGTTTTATACAGTACATAATCACGACATCTCCTCCAATTCGCAAATTCCATTACTCCTTTTTTGCAAATGTTAAACAAACATCTCCGATTGTAAAAGCATTAAAACATTTTCCAATCACTAATTACCCCTTTTTTGATCTTGCCTCCTATCAATTCTGAGTTTCCGGCTAGAATTGGACAAAGCCCGTCTTAATCACCAATTTGGTAACCCTTTCGCAATAACAAAAAAGGAACATCATTAAAAACTATGATGAATGCAAATTATCCTGTATATGAAGCGAGCTCTCATTTCTCGTTAAATTGACAATGCTCTCCAAAACATCACTTGTGTATTATACAGAACATAATCATGACATCTCCTCCAATTCGCAAATCCCCTTACCCCTTTTTTTGCAAAGGTTAATCAAACACCTCCGATTGTAAAAGCATTAAAAAATTTTCCAATCACTAATTACCCCTTTTTTTCAAATGCTAAACAAAAAAAACTGTCTGCTTTTCAAAAACTTGTCCGTTAAAACTCGAAACAAGACGCACTGGTTTTATAATACAGGTTTAATTAATTGCGTAAATCTCTTGGCAAAGATGTAATGACCTGTAGAATAGAATACCAGAAAAACCTGTTTGGTACGGGGGCGTCGTAGAATTCAAAAGGTCAACTCTACTCACATGTCGCATGCAGAACCGTTATGGTCCCCCCCCCCCTAATGTGCAAATCTATAGGGCAAATTTATTTCTAAAGTAACGAAGAAACTAACAAAAACCGGTGTGTTCTCGAATTTTACAAAGCGTAAACTTGAGTAAGTGGCGCATAATACACAATTACCAAAATTCCATCGCCCTACGGAAATTAAAAAAATGAAATTCTTAAACTTGTAAAGCCTTATTTTCCACGGTTTTTTTAGGGGGGGGGGAGTATTTTCCGGGGGTAAACGCCGGACACCACCTTTCCCCTGAGGTGAAGACTTTTTATTGGGCTTAGTTCAAACGGAATTTTCTCTTTATAGTACAGGCAAATGGAGGTTTGACCCGAAACAAATTGCAACAGAAATGATTCTTACACCATCTTGTAGAGAAAAAAAAAACTGAACAACATATCCATTTTCGCATATTCTGAGTCGACGCAAAATAACGGTTTTTTGGCTTTTAATGCGATTTTTTTTACGTTTTCCGGAAAAAAATATAATTTTAGTATCCGACCGTTTTTCTTTAAATGAAGTATGATTCTGATGCAGAATGACAAGCTGATACAGAAAATGAAGTCCGATTGGGTGTCTGGTGCAAAACAAAAAAGTTTCACTATCATCAATATCCGTTGCAGTAATTTTTGTAAAGACAATCAATCGGCACTTGTTATTCAACAAATGATCCGTTGTTCGTAAAAATACCTGAACTAGGCACTATTATAACACACTTCGAAGGCTACGTAATGCAATAAAAATGAAAAATGAGTGACATTCATCACTCAGTGTTTTAAAGATTTCAAAGTTTGTTCCCAAGATTTGACTGAGAAATCAATTAGACGAAGACCTCAAGAAATGCCAGAAAGTCGAATATAAAACTAGTCCCGGTCAGTGACAGTCATAACCTTTATTTAAATTCGCCATCTACCCCGAGAAAAAATTTTATTCGAAATTCCGCCATCTAACAGTCGAGTAATACTTTCTGGTGAATCTGCTAGTGTTCTGATGAATGATTAGCGCAGGTAAGAAGTCGGTTTTTATAATGGTGGTTCGGAACTGAATACTTTAAAAGTTTAAAGGATAAATTATTGTACTTTACTCCTTTGCGTCAAATTCTTTGATGTTTCATGTCAGTTGAAGTTTTTTTTTTTTTTTTTTTTGTTTTACAGCGACATATATTTAGAAGAAAATCGTCCCCTGAAAAAAACCATGTACCAAAAGGTGACCACATCATCACGACAGGTTAACTTTAAAAGTAGTTGCAATAGAAGTAGTAGTAGTAAATGTTGCACTAACAGTAGCGTTAGCAGTAGTGTGCGCATATTGCCTTTTGATGAGACGATATTTCCCCTTTAAGCATTCTCTGAAAGTTCCAACTTAATACCCCAATTAATTCTTGAGCTAGGCTAGTTTGACGCTGTGCATGCACACAGCGTCTTTGGATTTAGTTCAACTTTCCCCTCAGTATTGTAAATGGAGAAGTATGATAGTAGTAGCTCAAGTAGTATTGGTCGCATGCAAATATTGTCTTTTGATCATATCCCTTATCATTCCCTGAATTTTCCCAATTAATATACTTACTTATTCCTGTGTTTCACCCTTTTGACAATCTGTGTAAACATAACGTGTTTTCATTTAGTTCAACACTTTCCTCAACATTCTCTGTAAGGCTCATTTGAATATCCCTCGTCTTCTTGGAAAGTAAAGTTCAAACAAACATAGCCCTCTCAATAACGTATCCATGTGCAACAATGAAGTAATTGCCTTGCCTATAGCCGTTGTCTTGAAGACTTTGGGGACGTTGACATCCCTAGAGACATTATTACTGGACCTTTCAACAAGGCTGAACAAAAGAAATCTCTTAAAATTTCGATCAGATATGTTTTGCTTAATAACTCTTTTTTTTTTTATAGCGAGATGTCTACTCAGTTGGAGCACTGCAGAATCTGCAAAAGAAATGTCGAAGACGACTCACATTACACGATTATTACACAGAAAGGAGCTGCCGGAATTAACCAATCTAGTCAGATGCGAAGGGATACCGTTGTGGTCACTGCCGGACAGAAGGTCCATGAGTTATGCAGAAAAAATTATACACACAGACGTAACATTGACAATGACACTCAAAGGCGAAAGGATGAGTGGCTAGCTAAAATTTCCACTGCCAAGTGCGAGTTGCGGTCGAGTACTTCACAGTTCAGGTTTAACGAGTGTTGCTTGTTTTGTGGCTGCCCTGTTGACCTCTCAGCTTCACACCGGAAAGGCTCAGATGTTTTCTGCGTTCGGACCATAGACTTTGACAAAACAATTAAAGAAACATGCGAACTGAGAAATGATGACTGGGCAGTCAGTGTTTACCGAAGGATATGCACCGTCCCAGACCTTCATGCCGCTGATGCCGTGTACCATCAGCTTTGCAGCAATAACTTTCGGACAAGCCGAGGGATTCCATTCAAATACGAGAACATGAACTGTGAGCCTGAGAAAAAGAGAAGAAGGTCAGGCAGACCAGAGGACGAGGTGAAAACGGATGCTTTCATAAAAGCGATGCAGTTTCTTGAAAGGAATGACGAAGAACAGACAACAGTCAGTGATGTAGTTCAAAAGATGCGTGACGCTCTTGAAGTGGATGTTGAACCTTACAGCAATGTTTATATGAAGAAAAAGATTCTCGAGCACTTCGGTACTAGAATTCTCATCTCGACTGTCGACGGAAAGTCGAATGTAGTGACTTTCACGGATACTGCGTCATCAATCTTAAATCAGTATCATGTGGAAGCAAGATCTGCAGATCCCGAGAAGGAAAAAGCACAGTTGCTTTGCGCTGCAGCGAAACTGTTGAAAAACGACATAAAAGGCCTACAGACAAACAAAGACGACTACGACGTTTTAGAAAAACTGTCAACCCCTTCAGAAGCTGTGAACTTTGTACCTGACAGCCTCAGACTTTTTCTTCGGGAAATATTTGTTGGGAAGACCGTAGACCTCAAGATTGCTAGTATTGGTCATGCGATCATACAAGCAGCTAGACCACAAGCTGTAATTGCACCTCTGCAAATAGGTCTGGGTGTACAGATGCATCATCACTTTGCGTCGCGATATCTCATCGACACTCTGAACGCAATGGGATTCTGTTCGTCGTACTATGAAGTTCGGCGATTCGAAAGATGTTCAGCCATCAGCGCAGTTGAGGATCTGGATGAAATTCTCCCTGGCGGGTTTATTCACCACGTTGCCGACAACGTGGATCATGATATCTGCACTCTCGATGGCAACAATACTTTCCACGGTATGGGTATCATTGCCTCTGTGACACCAGCGTCAACTTCTGCTAGAATACGCATTCCTAGGATTAATCCCACTGCCGATGACATAAGAAATGCTCAAAAGATACGCATTGTGCACCATAAATCAGACGATTCCATACTCTCGCGAATCAGATATGAAGGTCTGAGAGATTTTCAACCAGTTGTTAACTCTACCCTTGAAATCCTCTGGCATTCCTCCTGGTACCTGAAAACTCCAAGACCGGGTTGGAATGCCACGCAGCAAGCACTTATGGTTGACCCTAAATTGTATACGAAGAGTGTTTTAAGTGTGATTTACGATACTGACCACTGAAAACCAGTTCGGTTTGTAATTCACTTTCCCTAATTATTTTCTAAAAAAATGTAGATCATTCATTAATGATTACGATTTTTTTTTTCTGGTTCAGTGAACAACCTATTTGATTCTATTTTCGGTCTCAGCTCGTGATTCTACGTCAGAACCACACTTTCATTCAAGAAAATCGGGCTACAACGAAAATTGTATTTTTTAGGCGAAAAAAGTCGAAAAAATACAGTTACTTTTTTTATGGTGCTTCTTACGCTAAATCCGACTTCGTTTTCGGTCTCGCCATGTTATTTTGGGTTAGAATCATACTTCCGTTCAAGAAAAACCGATGTCCACGAAAATTGCGATATTTATTCGAATAACGAAAAAAATAGCATTAAAAGCCAAAAAACCGTTATTTTGCGTCGACTCAGAATATGCGAAAATGGATATGTTGTTCAGTTTTTTTTTCTCTACAAGATGGTGTAAGAATCATTTCTGTTGCAATTTGTTTCGGGTCGACCTCTTTTTGGAGCTCATTTTCCTGTACTATTATTGTAGACGAATGCTCGCAGCTATAGCAAAAAAAAATATATTGTTATATATGATGTTACTTTTCACTTATGGCACTTTTAAGCTTCTTTACGCCAAGAACACAGTCCAGCGTTATCAATTGTCCTGTCCAGCGTTATCAATTGTCCTTTATTTGTCTGTCATTATTGCATAATTTCTAATTTTTTCAAGCTCCACTCCTCATGTCCTACTTATCCAAAATATTTTTAACCGTACGAGCAGTAGGCTACGTGTCTTATATAACAGAAGTAATGTTGCTGACACATTTAATCTTGGTGTTTATGATTGCCATAGTAGGGCATATGATTGCCATGGTTTTAAGCGAATAACCCCCCCCCCCGTGTGGAAAATAAAGCTTTCCAAATTTGAGAATTTTATTTGAGTTTTTTTTTATTTCCGTAGGGGGATGAAATTTTGGTACTTGTGTATTATGCGCCACTCACTCAAGTCTACGCTGTCTAAAATTCGAGACCACACCGGTTTTTTTTGTTTTTTTTAGTTTCTTCGTTACTTTAGAAATAAATTTGCGATATAGATTTGCACATTAGAGGGGGGGGGGAATTAAGTATAGCGGGTCTGCATGCAAAATGTGTTTGGTACAATTATTCTGCATATTAGATAGATAGACAAATAGGTGTATTTTAAAGCCAAATATACGGCCATGAACACAGTAAAATAACACTGCAAATATTTAGTGCAAATTTATTTCTAAAATAACGAAAAAAATAACAAAAAAAAACGGTGTGTTCTCGAATTTTACACAGCGTAAACTTGAGCGAGTGGTGTATATTACACAAGTACCAAAATTCCATCTCCCTACGAAAATTAAAAAAATAAGACTCAAATAAAATTCTCAAATTTGGAAAGCCTTATTTTCCACGGGGGGGGGTAAACGCCGGCCACCGATTTCCATAGTAGGGAGACTGCAGCAAACTCCTCAGATCGGTCCGGTTTACTCCCCTGGACAATTTGAAAATTTTAGGTCTAAAATGTATTATGGCAATTCCCTCCCCCCTACCAAAATATAATTTTGTACGCGTATGTGTCATACTGGTTATGAATTGTCAGGTATGGAAAAAGGAGGTATAACCATAGGGGTTGATGGCGTTGCCCTAAACTGCTTCTGCCTTTAAATTATTTAGCAGCAAACAGGTGCAAATTCCTATGGAGTAACCACATGAAATGCAATTGATTTGACTGCGACTTCGAGAGGTTGCCTACGTTCCGCCACCGGGTGTACATCCCAGAGCGCTACGTACACCGCAAAGCTCCACCACGCTTTGCACAGTTTGTACAGCCCTTGGCGCACTTTTACCACTCTTGCCACACGCCACCTGGTGTACTGGATTTTTTAAAGTCGGTGACCCCTCGACACTATCTGCGTGGCCGTTTTCTTGTTCAACCGGTCTCCAGGACAGATTTTTATTTTAAGAGTCCACCTGCGATAGTTAGTGTTGGGCAATAACTTGATCAAACGATATATCGAAATATCGATATTTTTACTTTCGATATTCGATATATCGATTTCGATATTTCTGATCAGTTCTTTTGTTCAGATTAACTCTTGGCTTTGCAAAGTAAAAAAAAAAATTGGGTACTTATCTGTTAGCTACTACACACTCGAGAATCTGAATCTATAAAATCATACAACAACCGGTTTATTGCTGTTTGTATACGGAGACAATTAGCTTCGATTCAGTGGAAAACTACATTGTAGCTATGTTTTAATAAATATTTAGTTGGTATTTTGGTTTATTTAGGTTAGGTTACTTATTGCATGCAGCACCGCTATACTTAACCCCCACCCCACCATCCCCCTAGTGTGCAAATATACAGCCCAAATTATGTATATGATTGATGATTTTATATGATGATTTTTTTGCATATGAAAAAAGATGATTGATATCGAATCTACAGGGGCCAAAATTAATCCTTCTCTCCTTTGGCGTTTTCTGTCCTCTAAAAGCGATGAGTCTTTATCCGCATCTGCTATCCCTGATTCTGAATGGTAAGCATATTATAGATTCAATATATATTATTATATTATTATTATTATTATTATTATTATTATTATTATATCCTATCTATTTCCCAAGCATAGTGGTTGTTTCTACCCCGTACCTGTAGAACCAAATTCTCGAATGTCTCCTGGCTGATAGAAAAGTACCAACAATTATAATAAAAGTGTATTTTGCACAATTTTTTTAAACTTTGAACAATAGAAAATCAAGCAATAAAAACAAACTTCGATTACAAGAGTGAATATCATAGAAATCTAGACTTGAAATTACTCGGGCTCAGGGTAAAGAAAGATGACCTACTGACTACTTCTGGCTATTCAAACTCAGCAACATGTCAATTTTTTTTCCCTGAGCATTTGTTCTACCTTTCAGTGATTAACTAAAAAAAAGGAAACAGGTTTTTCAACTGAAAGTAAGGTTCACCATTAAAACTTAAAACGAACAGAAATTATTCCGTATATGAGAGGGATGCCCATCATATACGTTTTTTCTAGTATTTTTAAAACAAGCTTCTTATTCTAATTAAATAGCCCTTGTGTTTCAGGAGTTGTTTTAAATAATTGGAACTCTTTAAAGGAGGTGGTAACTCCCCTCGCATACGGTAGGATTTCTTTTTGTTTCAAGTTTCAATATATCTCCCTAGTTTCCGTTGAAAAAAAATTTTCTATTTAATTTTTGGTTGTTTTCATTTAATACCAGGAAATCATCACTACAAATCCGTCCCTGCTGAAAATTCCCCCCAGATATTTTCTTGTGGACAATTTCGCCTAGAAATTTCTTTTACGCCTATTTTCATTTGAAAAAAAAAAGACTTGTCTTTCATTTAATTTTTGATCTTTTTCAAATCATGGCGGAAAACTCCTTCAACAGGAAATTTTTCATTGAAATCCCATCCTCCGAATGCAAAGTTTCTTCCATGGAAAATCCTCTGATGAAGAATTTCTCCCGCGAAAAATTTCCACATGGAGAATATCTCCTGCGAAAAATTCCGCCACGAAGAATTGCTCCCACTGAAAACTTTCCCATGGAAAATTTCCCCCGTGGGAACTCCCTCCCTCCCACAAAAAAATCTCCCAGGCAATTTTAACCTTCTGAAAATTTACCCCGGATGATATCCCCAAAACATCTCTAGATGTTCAATTGAATCGGCAAAGAGAAAGTAAAATAAATTTGATATAAGAGTTCTGGCAAATTCTCCCGTGTAATATTTCTCCTTATAAGTTCATTTTCGGAAACTTCCCTGCCCATTGAAAATTCTCCCCGTGGAAAATCCCCTTGCGCAAAATTTCCCTCCCTAAAAACGTCTGTTTACTTCCAATAACAGAAACTATATGTAAACAACAGACAAAATTCATAACTTATAGCCCTTCCCCCGGGCATCATGGGGGGATCATGACAATTTCCTCGGAACATCTCTACATCAAAAATTGAATCGGCAGAGAAACATTATGACGAGTTTCGTATAGGCGTTATGACAAGTTCTCCGGTGTAAAATTCCCCCTTGTTAGTTCAGCCCGGGAAACTTCCCTGCCCATGGGAAATTCTACCTGTGGAAAATCCCCCCACAGAAAATTCCCCCTCCCCTAAAAAGGCCTGTTTACTTAGAAATAAAAAATACTATACGTAAACAATAAACAATAGGCAAATTCATAACTAAAAACCCTTTCCTCAGGTTGCGGGGAGTCAGGTTATCTCCGGAGGAACATTTTTTCGATCTTTCAACTATGGTGAACAAAATGAATATCTCAAAATTGGGATCGGGTGTTTTCAGGGAAAACGGGCGAGAGAGAGGGGCTATTGATTCTCCAAAATCTCGGGTCACTTTAAAAGGGAACTAGAACTGTTATTTTCTTTCGAACGAGCATTTTCCCAACATTCTTGGGCCTTTGAATTGATGCAATCAAGCTGGCGAAAGAAAGAGGAATAAATAAACATGCATCCGTGATTTTTATTCTGACAAAAAATACAAAATTCTACATTTACGCTGACGGGAGGTTAAAATCTTTACAAGTAGGGTTCTATGATATGCTGAATCTGATGGTACGCTTTTCTTTAACATTCTTTGACTTTTTGGAGGGTTTCTCCCCTTTCCCAAAAATCACCCAAATTTTCTCAGGCTCGTATCTTTTGATGGGAACACTAAACTGAATGAATCCTATATATTTGGATTCAGCATAGAAAGCAAACTCTCTTTTATATGAGCAAGGCCTATCAGCTTAGAAGGCATTAATACAGCCAATGCCTTTTGGATGTTCTTAGCAACATTTGGAAGTCCTCCTGACTAAACGTATTTTTAATTTGAGAACAGGCTATACCAACTAATGAATACAGGTAAGTATGCTGTATATCAGCATGTATGAATCAATGGATTAAATGCATCATAGTTCTTCTTCTCGCCCGTTTTCCAAACAATTTTCTATGTTGGATCTTTTCTGCAGGACGTTTACCAGTAGCAGAAAATTCCGAAAATAGTCAAATATGTTCAAATATCGTTTTCGATATCGATATTTTCGTTTCGATATTCGATATCGATATTTGCTCCGATATATCGATATATCAATATCGATACTGAATATCGCCCAACACTAGCGATAGTTAGTTTTTTTGCTCCTTGGAAGCAATTACCTCGGTGTATGTTTAGAATCCAGTGCACGTATTCTTACTGCGTTTAGTAG